>NW_021768876.1:0-878 GCF_005508785.2 Acyrthosiphon pisum
AACACTAAGATTTGCAATTGTGGGCATGTTAGTGAATATAATTAACATCAAGATAAGCTAAGTTAAGTGAACACAAGAATACAAGATTGTTCTAAGACTTCTAAGTCAAAAGTTGATACTTAATAAATAATAAATTTAACTGGTTACATTCTGAATTTAAGTTAATTTTAAAACAATTTACTTGTTTTTTTAATTTAAATATTTTAACTACCTACTTAGTTAATCCCCACTTTTAAAGATATAACTTAGTTACATAGGTACCTAATTTTATGTTGGGTAATAGATTCCATTTTACTATACGGGTAATTTATAAATTACAACCAACTTATATAACCAACCATTCGTTACATACAATAGGTATTGTATTAGTTTGTTTATCTTTATTTAATATTAGTTTTTATTTTGTATTTTATTATTTTGTAGTTATAAAACAGGTACTTAATTAATATACTTATTGCATAAGATACAAGTGAAGTTTTCATTTTTCAATTCTTTAGTCATAAATTTGTAGCATACACCACCTACACACACATTATGAACTCTTCGCTCACATTTATTACACTTAATCCAAGTAAAACTTACTTTATATTTTGTGCATACATAAGGCATCTTTCACTGATATTATCAGAGTACATTAAACATCGATGCTGCAATGTATTTCTTAAATCACTCACATTAACTTCCTTTGAAAAGCTCTGAGTAAACATTGGATTGTATGTACTACAATAATACAACACAAACACTCCACAACTGTTACTATCATTCTGTAAAGGATACTCAATATTTTTAAGACTTTTTTATGCAGCAAATATTTTGCTTTTTTATTACCACCCATTGAAAACAACATTTTTTTTTTTTAATCGAGGTAAGTAAAAGTC
>NW_021768877.1:0-835 GCF_005508785.2 Acyrthosiphon pisum
CAACCAAAAATTTTTTATCGTTATTTTAAAAAAAAATACTTAGAAAAATTGAAAATTTCATTTGTCTATAAATAGCTCAAAAAAAGTCAAAACACTTTGAAAATTTAACCCTGTATAGACAACGCTAATATAAACATCTGTTGCAAATTTCAAGTGCTTACAATAATTATTTTTTGAGTTACAGTAAAATTAAGTTTTCGTTTTTGTCAAAAATTGGTTTTGCGTAAAAATTCGCGTTTTTCCGTTATTTTTTTAAGGTTTTTCCTGCCGCTTTTGAAAAGTATTGGGAAATTTTCACTTTTGACCCCCCAAAGTACCAACTAGATTCACTTTCCTTTCAGAAAAGGTACAACTTTTGAAAATCGAAGCATTTTTACTGCTCCAAAAGTTGTCGTCAGACACAAAAAAAAAAAAAAAAAAAACACACATCATTGTAAAATCAATACATTCATCACTTCGTTCAGAATCTAAAATACTAAGAAATTAGAACTGAATATTATTAATTTTTTTTTCATAATGTGTGCGGTTTTAACGGTGATTTCGAAATTGTTTGAATTTTTTTGCGGAAACTATTATTTTGGAAGTTTAAGCCATCCAAAGTTTGCTATTTTACGTTTATACGCATGTGAGAAACAATACTTTAATGCTGCGCGGAGGAACTCGTGTTTGGTGTTTTATCGATTTTATTGACCGAGCGCAGCGCACTGAGCGAGTGGCAACGCTAGCAGATTATGTGCTTTTTAACAACTTTGTTTAATATTCCGAGGTCTGCCCAACGTGATTTTACATACGATTATCAAATCGGGGGATATAAAATGCTCCTGATATATTGTTA
>NW_021768878.1:0-1173 GCF_005508785.2 Acyrthosiphon pisum
TTAAAAAGGTTAAGTTACTTTTTTTTAGAAAGTAACTATTAACTTTAAACTAAAGGGATTTAACCCTTACTTTTTAGTCTTTCCCCGATGGTGTATGCACTTTTGACCAGTGCCACAGAAGAAACGTATACAGCATTTTTTCAAATAGTCCGTCATTTACTACCATTAAATTATGGCAATTTAACAATTATTACCGACTTCGAGCGTGGATTGATGAATGCAGTTACAACAGTGTTTCCTGAAAGTCGGTTACAATGCTGCTGGTTCCACTTTTGCCAAGTGAAGAATACAATTTAACATTTAAGTAATTTCATATGCTTATAACACCTATATAATTACATTTTCCAGTCAATTGTACGATACTGCCGCCGAAAAAATAATTTGGTATATGACCTTATCAAGACCAATGTTATAGCTGCTAATGTGTTGCGCATGGTAATGAGTAGTATATATATACCATTCCTGGCACAGTCCATATTATATCAATAAAAGATCACAAAGAAAACAATGTGCAAAAAGATCAGAAAATTGAAATGCAATAATAATTAAAATATTTTTCGCAAAACTTATGAAATGCAATAATAATTAAAATATTTTCCGCAAAACTTAATTATTAAAAATAAAAATCGAAATGCAATAATAATTAAAATATTTTTCGCAAAACTTATGATATTAATAATTAAAAATTGAAATGCCATGATCCCCCCAAAATATTTTTAAGAAAATCTAAATGCAATAATAATTAAAATATTTTTTGCAAAATCACCCCAAAATATTTTTTTCAAAATCGAAATGCAATAATAATTAAAATATTTTTTCACAAATTGAAACGTAATAATAATTAAAATATTTTTAATATAATTGTTCTATCAAAATAAAAATCGAAATAACATATTTAATTGCAAAAATGTATTAAAAAGAAATTGAAAAAATTAATTTAAAAATTAAAAATATAATAAATAATAAAATATAATCTAAATAAAATTCCAATTAAAGGAAATATTTTAATTGTCGATCATGGACACAATATTTCTGGAAATGGAAAACCTTATGCTTCTAAAATACTAGAATCACCAACATGGCTTGAAATTTGTAAAATTGCTAATGATTTAATAAATACAACTGGTACTTATTTTTTCAAATATCTTCATGATATTTGTGTTGTTCAGATTT
>NW_021768879.1:0-977 GCF_005508785.2 Acyrthosiphon pisum
TTTGTTTTCGCGCTTCTCGTGGAACTGCCACGTCTCTTCTCACCCCGTCCAGTTTCACTGTCATGTCACTCCGTTTGTTCTTCCTCGACTTCGACTCTGTTGTCACCATCTCCTGCAGGTCCCGACACCTGCAACTCTGGCACGCTCACCTCGACACCTGCAGCACGCTTTCTAGTCCTGTTCGCCCGGCCGCTCGCCCGCCCCGACCGCGGCAGAACGAACACCTTCATCGTTCACGGGCGGGCCGGTTTCCCGGACGCGGGCAGCATTTCCATGGCATTATGATTTCGGTGGTCCTCCGGCCGTGGCTGATCTCCAAACTCGTCCTCGCCGATCCCCGTTCTCTTCTGCGGCTGCTCTAAGTGCCGCCGCTGCACGCCATATTTTTTTGTATCCATCTCCGCCGTCGAGCTTACATCCTCCTCCTCCTCCGCCACCGCCGGCTGGTCGGCCGCATAATATTACGTTGTAGTACACCAACCCTTTAGCCGTCGTCGCGGCCCAACGAGAACGTGGCCGGGTCACCGCAAGGGGGCCGACCGCGTCCACTCGGGATCAGCCCCGTGGCGTCCAGGTCCGACAGCCCGCCGGTAGTCCTCTCTTTGTCCTCGGTGCAGTATGTCTCGTTATTGTATTATAGGCGCCACTCCAGTTCCTGGACATTCCCCGATGATATTCTTTTATATTCTTTTAACCAGCGTTTCTCTCCAAGCTCGTCCGGTATATTGCTTTGTGAATAATTAATTTTAAAAACTTAAAGATAAATAAACAAATCTTGTTACTATGGTCCAAGATATTATTATTATTATTTATAACAATATGGCATCGTTTAATATTATATTATTTCGTTTTTAGCGTTTAAAACGGAAGTTGTTTATTCCATTATAGCCAGACTATAGGTACCTATAGTTGTGTATGTATATACGATATTAATGTAATACCTACAGTTACAAGGGTAATAGAGAAAATCTTGGAAT
>NW_021768880.1:0-1304 GCF_005508785.2 Acyrthosiphon pisum
GTAATTATATGATTTTCTTAGTATTTATTGTTGCATTATTCATTATACTATTTAGAATTTTATACTATTCAATAAATATGAATAGACATATACGGGCCGTCGCGGTCGTCTGTCAAATAATCTAATGTTGTTGTCAAATGTCAAATGTAATGTGGTGCCCAATAAATAACTATGATATAATAATAAATTATAATGACAAACACTATATTATTATTGAGTTATAACTTATAACTTATAAGTTATAAGACAATAAGGAACAACTAGTACCAAAAATCTCGACACATAGATAATTCCCCTGGGCAAGTAACGAACGGTCTATGATTGAAACTTGAAAGATACAAATATAGCGCATTCGAGTATTTTCAGGGTCCTGTACCATCTATACAATTATCATTGTTTCTCCCCTATTGTCGTATATAGTATTTGCTAGTAACTATAATTTATATCATTATATTACTTAAAGCAACTAATAATTTGGCGAATAATGAAATGGTTATCAACATTTTAATCATGGTCTCAATTTTATTATGAGTATTAATTATGCGTATTAATGGAATTCAAGTATTTAAAAACACGTCGATTGAAAAAAAAAAACGGTTTCCAATTTTTTTAGATTTCAGTTTTGAATTTAATACCGGTTTCCAATTTTTTTTGGTTTCGGTTTTAGCTTTAATACCGGTATCCAATTTTTTTCGGTTTCGGTTTTAAATTATAATACCGGTATACAATTTTTTCCAGTTTCGGTTTTGATTTTAATACCGATATTCAATTTTTTCCGGTTTCGGTTTTGATTACGGTTTCGGCATGTTCAATGACAACATTCAATCGTTGTAAGTATTGTTGTTTGTTTGATCAATTTCAGTTTGTGTTTGTCACAAAATATATACTATTTTAGTATATTCCATAAAATATATACGAGCTCGGTGTATTTGGTATAAATGCCTGTGGTCATTATCTCCCCCATGTCCCCGCTACCACGCGCCACAGCATTATGACCGTCGTTTCCCACCTCGCCGTACCGACCCAATTGACGAGACTTGGAGCATCTGCTCGGAAAATTAGACAGACTTCGGACACAGGCCGACCATCGTTATTTACACGGTTTTTTAGAACTTCTCGCTTCAATCGTCATTCCACGTTCAAAACAGAATCTCGAAAGTTTTATTTTGTAGGTTGCTTGTTAAGGTAGGCACACATATTATATATTATAATCGTTTATCGATAATTGCCTCGGTTATCTCTATAATTTATTGACACATTTTAGTTTTACGTTTTTCTTTTTCCCACAGAGCAGACTCGTAGAA
>NW_021768882.1:0-3614 GCF_005508785.2 Acyrthosiphon pisum
TATTAATATTGTACTGATATACTGTATTACTACATAGTACGGCTGCCCCTCCACGCGTCCCGTATCGGCGGCGGCTACCAACTTTCTCAGGAGCATGATATAAAAACAATAGGTATGATCGTAACTTTTTGACGGTCAGATCCTTCGGTAACCACGTGACGTAGCATAGTGTATAGTAATAATAATTTAATGACGATATGATAATACGGTTAAGCAAGTGACGTATTGCGCGAACTTGGACCAAATCTGGACTTTTGCGATCATACCATGTTATTTATATCATGCTCAGGAGGCAACTGCCGCCGCCGTTATCGATGCGTTACATACTTACATGTGTACACAAATGTACACACACAGACGCACATAAAATATGTGAATAGCGCATGCGCGATTCTCTGTGGAGACTGCACATAACCGTAGCCTCCGTTGGCAAACGTCACAGGCTGTGACTTGCAGCGCCTCAGTGGCTGACTATTAATCATTATAGATTATACACTTTATTGCACTTCAATAGGTATCATAATATTTTATAAGTTCCTCCACTTGATGAACGCAGTATGAAACTGGTCACAACGTTATCCAAATCGTAAATGCGAATAATAATAGTCAAAATCTGAAATCAATTTCGTTACCCATAACGAATGGGTAGGTATGGTACCTATACTTACTTCAAAAGCGATTAATTTAATTTCCACAAACAAACGACAGTGAAAACGAAATAATATGTCGAGTAAAATATAATAATTATTACCGGCATCCACTCGATCGCTGAGCTCGAATGCAAAATATATAAGTATAGTTACATCTCCGAGAAATGTCTGCTTAGTCGACCACGCCGTAAGTATTATTATATTTATATATTTCAGAGTTCGTAAGAAAATATATCAAACGATCGGAAGCGTATATTGATGATATAATAATAAATAATAATAATGTGTTAGTTTTTGTCTGTATATAGATCATGATATCATATTATGCGTCGTGAATGTGCCGCGTGATTTAAAAACGAAATTAATAAGCTATTAATGGGTTAAGAACATATAGATAGGCATTAGGTAAAATACCTACCACGCATTACACCGAGACACGACCGGACAAGACGTGTGAAGTAAATAGGTATAATACCTTCCTATATATATAAGTAATATTGTTCATATGATTTAAGAGCGATGGTTTTGGCAGCGACGTTGTTCGTGAAACTATTTCGTAATAAAAGTTTTTAAAAATATTATATTCTGCCGATTTGAGTCAAAATCGTTATGATATTGACGATTTTCTATTCCTTTTCAAATGCCCATCGGACTTCGGTTATCACTCGAATATGCTGATCGAATACCTAGGTTGCTACGATTCTTTTTGCGTCAATCTGTTTGAGAATATATCTTATTGAGCCTTATAAAATTATTATCGAAAAATCTGTTTTACATTTATCGGTGTCGGAATCGTTATATGAAGATAAAATAATATATTGTGTGATGATGGGCTCGCGGGGGTTTCGAAACCGACCCTGCAGCAACAGTGCGGAGATCGACTATCATAATAATAGTATAGTTCCGTGTTCCGACAACTATAACATTACAAGGCATATTGTATGATATTCGTAAGTAATTTTTGAGACGAAGTGGTGGCGGGCGCTAATAATGTACCTATCGAATCCGCCTCCGACCAACCGGGGGGAGGTGTGCACGGCGCGTATGTATATGTTACGGGTAATGTTAACATTTGGATAATGTCGACATTATCCGGCTAATGAGACATTAGCCAACTGTCATCATAAGCCGCCATGAATATTGGCTAATGTTAACATTAACCGGGTAATATTACATTAGCCAAGAACTTTTGGATAATGTCTTAACAACCATAAAAATGTAACATACATGAGATGCAATAATTTAAATTATTAACAATATTAATCATATTTAAGACAACAATCATAAAATACAAAATATTAATATGAGTTTAATTTTAATTTTTAACAACCTAACCTACTTATGATACATAATGTTATCCTTTATTATTACCCGGCATGCTTCCGTGACATTTTGAATTACACAAAATGCTAGATGCTTTACATTTACATCGATTGGTGTCACATTTCCCCTTACTTGAACACCTTTTATATCCTTGACATTTGACTCGCAATTTCCCTCAATGATTTTTCTACATGTACCACCTCATCAGGCTTGGTTAAAGATAACGGACAAACACATCACAGATCGACGCTCAATGTCGTGTTTTGTACAACATATACAATTATAAGAACAATGTCGTGCAATTAAGATAAATATTAAGCCCATATATATTGTTCACTTTATCGGTAAGATAAAGTACTGCTGCACTATATTAAAGCAGCTTTAAACTCGTAATTCAAATAATCTACAGATAGACGGATCTACATGTGTAATCCATAAAATATAAAATTATTACACGTGTAGATTACACTCGGACCCACTTGGTATAAAGAAATAGAATTCAGTTTTCACTCTTAATATCATCCAATGTTGAGTGGCCAATGTTGACATTATCCGGATAATGTTAATATTTCATTAATATAAACGAAAAATTACACATTAACCAAAACGCATGGCTAATGTCGACATTATCCAAATGTTAACATTACCCGTAACATATACACGCTACACAGTACAACACGCACACATGATGCGGCCAGTCTTTTAAAGAATATTTTTATTTTGTATTCGGAATACATATTCGAATAAATGAGAATTAAATTATTCAGAATACTTTTTTTCACAACTAGTTTTTGAATGATTGGAATTTAACATTTATTAATTAATAATTAAACATATAACGTAATCATAAGTTATTTATACATTTTGACCACATATTATTTGGCCGATACGGGCCATACGGGATACAACACATTGGTTTTTATAAAAAATAATCATATCATGGGCAAATATTATATTTCGTTTAAAGAATAAAATTAATGTTCGTGATTCATAATATGTCTTGTCACAAATTTAAAACTATTTTTCTGGATCGGAAAAAAAGTATTTTTTTAATGAATAAAAAATACAAATAAAAGTATTCAGAATACGTATTCGAATACTTCTTAAAAAAAGTATTTAAAATAGCATTCGAATACAAAAAAATTATTCAAATACTTTTATTTGAATACATTTATTCGAATACTTTACAAGACTGGGTACGGCGGATGGAAGTGAGAGAGACGTAGGAGCGTAGTTTTGCTCGTCTGTGTCTTGTCAACGCGTGTATATTGTTTATACAAAATAATATACAGCGCGTTTGTAGTTTATATTATAATAATATAATATCTGTGATCTGTCTAGTCTTTTGCCTAACCTTACAACACGTAAGTTTATCTCCGCTTTGTTTCCCTATAGTGCAATCTTTAATCGGTCTCTTAACGAATCCATCGTGAGATCACCACCGCCGCCGCCGCACCGCACGGCCCAACTCTCGTCGCTGCAGCTCACTCTCTCCCGATGATAATAAACGCAATGGTTTTTCGCTCCGGCATTATCGACGTCGTCGTCGGGTTGTTATATTATATCGTACGCTCGAATTCAACCCCACCCATAGCATTATTATTTTATCAATCTGGACCGAGATTAATAGAGATATCTGTT
>NW_021768883.1:0-1000 GCF_005508785.2 Acyrthosiphon pisum
TAGGAATATTGCAAATGCGTATTGTTGAGTCGATGGTCACACGGATCGCATCCGGTAGAGACAAGATGGCGAATCGATAGGCAGGGGGAGCAGGGACCCGATTATAAAAAGGAGCCTGAAACAGCCTGTATTCAGACGTGTCTACTCCAGATCACAACAAGCACCTTCACGTCACTCTGTGTAATAACATTGTCATTTGGACTTAGACTAAATTACTAAAGAACGTTTAAATAAACTACAAAGTATCTTTCATCTGTCTACATTTATTTATAAACTATCCTGTCAACATCTTCATCATCAACACGAGCGGTCTCGCTTCCTGCAAAATCATAATATACTCGTAGTTAACGGCTATCAGAATATAATCTGACCAGCTCCAACGACGAGAATATTACACTGGCGCAGTCGAGTACGGAACTTTCAAGGAGTTAGAAGCGAGTCAAGCAGTCAACGCGGCGGATTTCAACTTCTGGGGTCGAGGCGAGCAGTCAATTCAACGTCAGAGGTCCAGTTCCGGTGCAGCGGCTACTATCAACGTTTCAACTCCACGGAGGCAGCTCACACGAGTCACAGTCGAGGACCGATCACCCTTGACAACTCCGGAGAGAAAGAACGAGTCAGGCAAGCAGAGACAGACAAATAGACAGAATGGCCCAAGCAGTTGTAGCAACAGTATTGTGAGTTGACTAATTAAGTTGAATATAAAGATATTATAAATAAGATTAGAGCTTTTGGAGTGCACGTCTCACGTTGGTTTTTAAATTCTTAAAACCAGCGTTAAATTTTAAATATTATTGGTGAAGGTGTAATATTTGAATAAAAATAAATAAAACAAGCTTGTTAGGGAAACATATGTAATTTTTGTAAAGGCAGCAGTAGACTGACCTAGGTATTATTTTTGTAATAGACAGTGATAGACTGATCTAGGGTTTTTTATGATAGGCAGCGGAGGACTGACCTGGGAATATTTTTTGGTAGACAGCGGTAGGCTGATCTAAAA
>NW_021768884.1:0-762 GCF_005508785.2 Acyrthosiphon pisum
ACAATCTACCAATTTATTGGTGCTAAATGTTTCAAACAAATAACAAATACAATTTTAAGCATGTTGTTTTATTCAATATAAATTAAAACTAGTAAGACGCTTATCCCTAAGAAACAGTTTACTACATAAACGTTTAACAAATAATAATTTAAATAATTACAATAACAATTTCCTTTAAATATTAGTTTTAGTAGGTACCCAGTTCATTAATTATTATATCATTATCTAGTTTTATTAAAATTAATTTTTCTATAGAGATTAATATAAATGATTCTATATTATTGATAGTCATTGAGTTTCTCAATCTATTATTATTAGATATTTAAGGATATAAAACAATCTACTATTATCCCTTTATCATACTAATTTAAACTCATAAGTCATAACATAATAAAGTCAAAATTTAATTCATGGGGCCACTCATCCCCTAACTGTACTCAAGACATAAATCAATGACTAAAACTGATTATACTGTTAGTCGTTACATCAAGTTAATTCATAGATATATAAATCTAAATTGTAATGGCCAAAGGGGTATAATTTTATTTATTTACATTAAAAATGATTGTAAGATTTTTGTGGTTTATTTAAATAAGTGCTTATTGAAAATAAATAAGTACCTCTCACTATTGCTGGAACTAGATCCTGTAGACCGAATATCATTTATACTTAATAATTTTTTCTTTCTTGGTTTAATTTCTGGTGGTTTCTAAAAATTAAATAATTTTATATTTTAATTTTAGTTTTTAAGACTTAAAAAAT
>NW_021768885.1:0-1118 GCF_005508785.2 Acyrthosiphon pisum
TTAGGAAAACACTATCAACTTCTGATTTTCAAATGGTAACCTATACTTTTAATTTCATAAATTAATAAAGCTATTTTTTTTATGAATTATCACGTTTAAATTTTTATTTTTCATTAATCCGTTGATGAGATATAACTCCTCAAAGTTGGGTAGTTTTGGCAGGTGTTTGTGTGTTAATGTGTTATACCTAGTCGGTAGATACCGCAGCAATTTGGATTTTTATGCCCCAGAGTAATAGATATTACACTTATCAAATCATTTCAAGTAGAGTAAGCTTATAAGTTGTGCCCCTAAATGTATTGTAAAATACCCATTTAGCAGGGCGTCCACCGTGCGCCCCACTAAAAGTGATTGCGGCACTGCTGCACTTCTCATAATAATACTTATCAATTATAAAGACCAGAAGCTAAAAGTAATAAACTCGATATCGGTGGAACCCAAAGTATAATAGCGATAACCATTGTACCTACTCGCTACAAAAACTTATTGTCATATTATAAGTGATTGGACCATTACTGTCACATATCCATACACACGTGTAATCCCCACGACCCCGCTACAAACCAGGTCATGTCTGATGAACATCGAAGGAAACAGTGTTGTCTGATTAGGCTGATTTTCGATTACTAATAAATATTATAGATAAGTCTATTAATATCTATGATAATGTGGAGTATCGCTTGCTATGACCGTTTATAATCGTGGATCGTACTCCGTGCTGATATCATAGTTACATGATTATATGATATGGATGTATACCAAATACCAGGTTGTTATGGATCACGTTACCAAAATACGTTGAATAGATAACTGATAAATATTTTATTTGATTAAATCATTAAAAAAAAAATAATATTATGTAGGTATAAGGTGGATAATCTAAGCTAAACGGTTGTCAACACAGAAGTATTTTTGGGGATGTTGGAATTGTTTTCATGTTTGTCCTATAATCATTAAACAATAAGCATAGTTATACCTATAGAGTATGCAAATTTATGTGTAAATACAACCATCAGACGATTTATAATAGTATCCAGTTCATCTCAAATATAAATGTTTGATTTTATCAAACAAAAAAAAAAAATGTAAATGGTAAATTATAGCTCATAAAAAAAAAA
>NW_021768886.1:0-842 GCF_005508785.2 Acyrthosiphon pisum
TTTAGATTCTGAGTGGAACGATGAATGTATTGATTTTACTATGATGTGTGTTTTTTTATTTTTTTATTTTTTATTTTTTTATTTTTTTTGTGTCTGTGTACACGATAAGTAGTCGAAATAATGCTACGACTTTCAACTTCAGTATCTTATTCGATCAGAAAGTGAATATCGTCTGTGCATTGGGGAGGTCAAAATTTAAATTTCCCAGTGGTTTTCAAAAGCGCCGGGAAAAACAAAAGAAAAATTAAGGAAAAACGGGAATTTTTACGCAAAATCGATTTTTCACAAAATTTAATTTGGTTTTTGGTGTAACTTTAAAAAAAATTACCGTAGATACATGAAATTTTGACTGAATGTTTATCTTAGCATCTTCTATACACCATAACATTTTAAAAATATTTTGATGTATTTTGAGCTCTTTACGGACATTTTTATTTTCCAATTTTTTTTAGTTTTTTTTCTAAAAATATCAATAAAATTTTATTTGTTGGATAAAAAAAGCTTGAAAATTTAATAGAAGGCTCCTAGTATATTGTTTCAAAGGCAGATGAAAAATATTAAAAATCGTTAGTCACAGTTTTTTTTTTAAGCATTTAAAGTTCAAAAAATGACAAAATATGGAAAAATCACGAAAATTTGCAAATTATTTCGAGTTATAAATTCATAAAAATTTTTCTTTTTAAATCTAAGATTTTAAAATGTAATACAAGATTCCTTATAGGATAATCTACCTTTACCAAAAAAAAAAATGTCTATAAGAAACTCAATTAAATTTTTATGGGTGTTTGAAATTCATATTTTTACACATTTGATATTCACTCGATTTCTTACGTAACGATTTT
>NW_021768887.1:0-900 GCF_005508785.2 Acyrthosiphon pisum
CTTAATCATTTTTCTGAAGGCCACATTTCAAAGGCTTCCAACTTATTTTAGATTCTGAGTGAAACGATGAATGTATTGATTTTACAATGATGTGTGTTTTTTTTAAATTTTTTTTTGTGTCTGTGTACACGATAAGTAGTCGAAATAATGCTTCGATTTTCAACTTCAGTATCTTGTTCGATTGGAAAGTGAATATCGTTGGTGCATTGGGGAGGTCAAAATTTAAAATTCCCAGTAATTTTCAAAAGCGCCAAGAAAAACCAAAGAAAAATTAAGGAAAAATTGGAATTTTTACGCAAAATCGATTTTTCACAAAATTGAATTTGGTTTTTGGTGTAACTTTAAAAAAAATGACCGTAGATACATGAAATTTTGACTAAATGTTTATATTAGCATTTTCTATACACCATAACATTTTCAAAATATTTTGACTTATTTTGAGCTCTTACAGACATTGTCAGTTTTCATTTTTTTTTAGTTTTTTTTCTAAAAATATCAATAAAATTTTATTTGTTGATTAAAAAACCTTGAAAATGTAATAAAAGGTTCCTAGTATATTTTTTCAAAAGCAGATGAAAAATATTAAAAATCCTTAGCCACAGTTTTTTTTTATAAGCATTTAAAGTTCAAAAATTGACAAAATATGGAAAAATATAGAAAAATCACGAAAATTAGCAAATTATTTTGAGTGAAGAATTCGTAAAAAATTTTCTTTTTAAATCTAAGATTTTAAAATGTAATACAAGATTCCTTATAAGATTATCTACCTTTATCAAACAAAAAATATCTATAAGAAAGTCAAATTAAATTTTTATGATCGTTTGAAATTCAAATTTTTACACATTGGATATTCACTCGATTTCTCATGTAGCGATTTCCTTATTTGTTGTAATTCAAAAC
>NW_021768888.1:0-817 GCF_005508785.2 Acyrthosiphon pisum
GGAGCTAATAATAATTTTTAAAAATTGTAAGCAGACCACAACATACAACGTACAAATAACAATAATTTCATCAATATATTACAGAACTGTAAAGCCTACATTATAGTTGCTGCCATAGAAATAATATTCATAGAATAACTCTGCTACGATAACTTATACAATTATACAATTCTAAGAGTCGTGTGTATTATATACTACTACACATTTAAATTTTAAACATTAGGATTCAAAAATAAAAATCATTGAATAATATTAAATACATAATAAATATACATTAATAGGTATAATTCCTAATACTTATATTCTTATAACAGCTGGTCTTCTCAAAATATTTCTGAAATTGAGTTATTTAATAAGGACAATTTTATAGAAACATAAAACATTAAAATTATGATTTTAGAATGTGGAGTATTTAAGGGATCATCATTGCATTTTTAATTTAATGCTTATGATATATTTTCTAGGTTGATATTGATATCCAAAGTAAATATACAGGCAATTCTAAATTAAATTATATTTTTGAAAAATCATTCAATATTACACTTCACAATTCGTCGCCATGTAATGTTTGAAAACTATTTGCATATGCAATGTAAGGTACATTTTGTACCTACTTAAGATTTAATACTAGCTTAGTTTAATCCTCACTAACTAAAGAAATATCAAAATCATAAATTTTCTATACCTACATGAATAAATCTAGAATGCAATTATAATATTACAAATAAATTATTTCCAATAGTAAATATTATATTTTGTATTATAATAATATTCCATGATAAAAAACAAATGGTAAATTTAATATAAAACCATTGAA
>NW_021768889.1:0-958 GCF_005508785.2 Acyrthosiphon pisum
TTTTTGGGAATATTAATGGATTCCCATAACATATTTTTATCATTGACGTTCATGTACTCAAAATGTCTGCAGATACGTCATACTTATAACTAGGGAGTGGATGTTTATGCATTTATCATATTTTTTAATAACATCTAAATTAATGCGGAGTAAAATAGAAATTTGTTTCATCACATAAAGAATTCAAATTTACCAATTTAATTTTGCATATTTTTGCATATTTGTCCGATTTTTACTTGATTGATCATATTTTTATATTATGCATCATGCTTTTAGTACATATTTGAGGTTTTTCCTAATATACTAATATAGTAATAAATTAACGGACTCGTCACGCGTAATTAATAGTTCAAAATATCCCGACGGCGGCGGGAATGGCCGGTTTTCACCCACCGCAG
The DNA here is from genome assembly GCF_005508785.2 of Acyrthosiphon pisum. Lineage (NCBI taxonomy): Eukaryota > Metazoa > Arthropoda > Insecta > Hemiptera > Aphididae > Acyrthosiphon > Acyrthosiphon pisum. The sequence goes on from NW_021768889.1 coordinate 399, forward strand.
CGGGAGTATGGGTTTATTCAAGACATTTCGATTACTGTGCCTTATCGATATTGTCCCGCGACAAAAATAAATATAAAATACCGTTGTCGCCGGAGTCGGTATCGACTATCGAACAATATCGCTAATTGCAGTTGTGTTCTACGTTTCTATATTGTATAAAATTGTATACCTATTTATTTAAAAATGCCGAAAATTAATTCCAAATCGTCGAGATTTCATAATTTTGTTTTAAACACTGATTATCCAGTGCAATGCCCAATTACTAGATATGTTTTCAAATCATTTCATTTCATGTTCACCTAGTTAGTACTTGGTTTCTAATATCTACCCATGTATATTATTTTCAGATTAACAAACAATTCACAACAGTTCTTTTTAAAGTTTTAATTTTATGGATAATTATTTTATACCTATATATTTTTAATTTTTAATAAACAAAATAAATTTAAATAAAAATTTATTGGTGCATATTTTTAATAATTCTACGCATATTTTTATAAATTTTAGAGCTGAATTTCATGCATATTTTTTAAATTTTTTAGAGCATAAACATCCGCTCC
>NW_021768890.1:0-1067 GCF_005508785.2 Acyrthosiphon pisum
TACTACCATATTTCACTTTATGCGCTACTTATAACGAATACACTAGAACAGTTGAAACTCCAGTTAGTAGAACGATTTTAAGAAAAATATTTTAGAACATCTAGAAAAAAATCCAAAAAAATATGCCTGGGCACAATGTGACAGACTGCACATGCTAATTTCAGACAGTCACTGTACAGTTAATAGAAAAAATGAACTAATCGCTGAACAAAATAACCACCAAGAAGAAGCAAAAGAAGCATATTACGGAAAAAAAAAAGACTCAGCTACATCAACGGAAAAAATTGGAAAAGTGTTGCCATTCGATGTCCAACAATATGTTTAGAATCTTCAGTAGTATTTTATAATCGCCAGGTGTCGACTTATAATCTTACAGTTAATAATATAAAAACTTCTACTGCGTCCTGATACATTTGGAGTGAACCAATTGCCAAAAGGGGTATATGATTTTTTTAAAAGAACTCTCGCAAGATATAAATCATGTTATAATGTACGAATCTAGGAAAAAATACCCGAGGAAGAAATACCCGATAGAAAAAATTCCCGAGGAAATAATACCTAAAAGAAAAAATACCCAAGGAAATAATATCCGTAAGAAAAAATACCCATGGCAATAATACCCAAAATAAAAAACATATTAATAGATAAATTGAAAAAATGCAAACATTCATATTCGATATTATATTGAGCACATTTAAAAAAAAATAATACAGTTAGGTATACAGGGTGATTGATTAAGCGTAAAACACTCATTATCTCAAAAAGTATTCACTTTTTTCAAATTTTTTTTTTTTCAAAATTTTAGATCTACGCTGTTCTAGAATTATATAATTTTTTTATATTTTTCACCCTCATATTTATTAGGAAAAACACTATCAACTTCTGATTTTCAAATGGTAACCTATACTTTTAATTTCATAAATTAATAAAGCTATTTTTTTTTATGAATTTATCACGTTTAAATTTTCATTTTTCATTAATCCGTTGATGAGATATAACTCCTCAAAGTTGGGTAGTTTTGGCAGGTGTTTGTGTGTTATACCTAGTCGGTAGATACCGCAGCAATT
>NW_021768891.1:0-747 GCF_005508785.2 Acyrthosiphon pisum
TAATTTCGTCCAAATTTGAACTTAAAATGACTATAAAAATAAACTGTGTAAATGTATTTTATAGATTTTTTGGTAACAGAATTAAATATTTACGTGGAATCTTGTTTTAAATTTTCAATCCTTAGATATAAAAGTTGAAAATTTTATAAATTTTTAACTACAAAATAATTTTTCAAATTAAAATTTGATAAATTTTGTCAAAATTTGATCTTTAAATGCTTATAAAAAAAAATTGTGCCTATGTATTTTTAATATTTTTCAACTGATATTGTAACAATATATCAGGAGCTTTTTATTAAATTTATACACTTTTTGGCCCAACAGATAAAACTTTATTGATATTTATAGAAAAAAAAAACTAAAATAATTGAAAACTTACAATGTCCGTAAACAGCTCAAAAAGAGTCAAATTATTTTAAAATTTTTATCGTATATATAAAATGCTAATATAAACATTCAGTGAAATTTTCAAGTTTCTACAGTCACTCGTTTTTTAATTACAACAAAATAAGAAAATCGTTACGTAAGAAATCGAGTGAATATCAAATGTTGTAAAAATATGAATTTCAAACGCCCATAAGACTTTCTTGTAGACTTTTTTTTTTTTTTAGATAAAGGTAGACAATATTATGTGGAATCTTGTAATACATTTTCAAATCTTAGATTTAAAAAGAAAAATTTTTTTGAATTCTTAACTCAAAATAATTTGCTAATTTTCGTGATTTTTACATATTTTGTCAATTTTTG
>NW_021768892.1:0-1450 GCF_005508785.2 Acyrthosiphon pisum
TCAAAATTTAAAATTTCATATAGTTTCATTAGCGCCGTCAAAAACAAAAGAAAAATTAAGGAAAAACGGGAATTTTTACGCAAAATCTGTTTTCGAGAAAATTGATTTTGGTTTTTGGTGTAACTTTAAAACGAATGACTGTAGATAAATGAAATTTTCACTGGTTGTTTATATTTCCATTTTCTATACATAATAAACTTTTCAAAATATTTTGATATGTTTTGAGCTGTTCACGGACAATTCCAGTTTCCAATTTAATTAGTTTTTTTTTCTATGAATGTCAATAAAACTTTATTTGTTGAGTAAAAATACCTGAACATTTAATACAAGGCTCCTACTATATTGTTACAATGACATTTGAAAAATATTAAAAATCCTTAGTCACAGTTCTTTTTTATTAGCATTTAAAGTTCAAAAATTGACAAAATATGGAAAAATCACGAAAATTACCTAATTGTGTTGAGTTTATAATTCGTAAAAATTTTTCTTTTTAGAACTAAGATTTTAAAATGTGATACAAGATTCCTTATAGGATAATCTACCTTTATCAAAAAAAAAATGTCTATAAGAAAGTCAAATTAAATTTTTATGAGCGTTTGAAATACATATTTTTATAACATTTGATATTTGTGCTCGATTTCTCATGAGACAATTTTCTTACTTTGTTGTAATTAAAAAACGAATGACTGTAGAAACTTGAAAATTTCACTGAATGTTTATATTAGCATTTTATATATACGATAAAATTTTGAAAATAATTTGACTCTTTTTGAGCTGTTTACGGACATTGTAAGTCTTCAATTTTTTTAGTTTTTTTTTTCTATAAATATCAATAAAGTTTTATCTATTGGGTATTAAAAGTGTAAAAAATTAATAAAAGGCTCCTGATACATTGTTACAAAAGCAGTTGAAAAATATAATAATAATAAAATAAAAATAATATTAAAAATATTAAAAATACATAGGCTCAATTATTTTTTATAAGCATTTAAAGTTGAAATTTTGACAAAATTTATCAAATTTAAAATTGAATAATTATTTTGTAGTTAAAAATTTATAAAATGTTCAACTTTTATATCTAAGGATTGAAAATTTAAAACAAGATTTTGCGTAAATATTTAATTCTGTTACCGAAAATTCTAAGAAATACATAAGCACAGTTTATTTTTATAGTTATTTTAAGTTCAAATTTAGACGAAATTACATATTAAAAAACCTGGAATAACTATTATAGATATTTTGTTGTGATTGTATAATATTATTTGTGGGTACTTGAAACTTCTAAAGTATACTATTATATATCTATGATAGTACCACGGTTTGTTGTTGATGTATAACGCATTACCTAATGGATATTGTGATATGATTAATTTGGAATTTATTATCGATATTATAGATAAGTATAGATACTATAGATAAGTATACCTATAATAGATATGTCTAATGCCTA
>NW_021768892.1:3746-4713 GCF_005508785.2 Acyrthosiphon pisum
TTTTTTTTCTATGAATGTCAATAAAACTTTATTTGTTGAGTAAAAATACTTGAAAATTAATACATGGCTCTACTATATTTTTACAATGACGTTTAAAAAATATTAAAAATCCGTAGTCACAGTTTTTTTTTATTAGCATTTAAAGTTCAAAAATTGACAAAATATGTAAAAATCACGAAAATTAGCAAATTAGTTTGAGTTAATAATTCGTAAAAATTTTTGTTTTTAGAACTAAGATTTTAAAATGTAATACAAGATTCCTTATAGGATAATCTACTTTTATCAAAAAAAAATGTCTATAAGAAACTCAAATTAAATTTTTATTAGCGTTTGAAATTCATATTTTTACAACACTTGATATTCACTCGATTTCTTACGTAACGATTTTCTTATTTTGTTATAATTAAAAAACGAGTGACTGTAGAAACTTGAAAATTTCACCGAATGTTTATATTAGAATATTCTATACACGATAAAACTTTGAAAATAACTGGACTCTTTTTGAGCTGCTTACGGACATTGTCATTTTTCAATTTTTTTAATTTTTTTTTCTAATTAAAAAAAAAATTTTATTTGTTTGGTAAAAATGCGTGAAAATTTAATGCAAGGCTCCTGATACATTGTTACAATAGCAGTTGAAAAATATTAAAAATACATGGGCACAATTATTTTTTATAAGCATTTGAAGTTGAAATCTTGACAAAATTTATCAAATTTAAAATTGAATGATTATTTTGTAGTTAAAAATTTATAAAATGTTCAACTTTTATATCTAAGGATTGAAAATTTAAAACAAGATTCCACGTAAATATTTAATTCTGTTACCAAAAATTCTAAGGAATACATAAGCACAGTTTATTTTTAATAGTAATTTTAAGTTCAAATTTAGACGAAATTACATATTAAAAAGCCTGGAATAACTATTTTAGATATTTTGTTGTGATTGTATAATATTATTTGTGGGTAC
>NW_021768893.1:0-803 GCF_005508785.2 Acyrthosiphon pisum
TCTACACGAAAGCTTTATTTTTTTAGGAGGAACATTTACTGATGCTGTCAAAGTGAAACTATCTAATAACGGTTACTCTTACCTCTTCGAACAAATACGATTGGAAATCAATGGGATAGAAGTAGATAGCACACGTGTTCTTGGAATCACTAGCTCGTTGAAAGGTTACTTATCCGGTACGCCAGATAACTACAATTGTTACGAAAATGCTGGTTGGAATTTTAAAAACGCAACGCAATCGGAAAATGATAAAGGTGAATTTAGTGCTTGCATTCCATTGAAATATTGGTTAGGATTGTTTGAAGACTATAAAAGAATATTAGTGAATTCTAGATTGGAATTAATATTAACCCGAAGTCATAGTGATTTAAATGCTTTACAAGTTAAAAGTGGTGCAACTTCTACTGAAGGTAAAGTCGTTTTAAACAAAATAGTCTGGAAGGTCCCACATATAACAGTCGACGACGAAGAAAGGTTAAAATTATTGAAACTTATAGAAAAAGAAAAAAGTTTGTTTATTCCTTTTAGATCTTTTGAAACTTTTGAATATCCTGAACTCGGAACCAGTAAGAAAGTTGTGTGGAATTTGAAAACTGCTTCAAAATTAGAAAAACCACGATTCATCATAATTGGATTACAGAAAGGACGCAAAAATGTGTTATCAAAAGATTGTATTATATTCGATCATTGTAATCTAACAAACGTTAAAGTATTTCTGACTCGATAGCTTATCCATACGATAATTTGAATTTAGATTTTTCGAAAATAATTTTACCTTATTGTATATATGTATACATCGTTTC
>NW_021768894.1:0-742 GCF_005508785.2 Acyrthosiphon pisum
ATAATGGATGGTATTAAATTTGAATTCAATGATATAATATCATTGTATAAGAAAAACGATTCTGAGCGGAGACGGTATGTTAGTCTAGGTATAAGACGTAATATTATATTAGGTACCTATAATAAATTCCAAATTAATCATATCATAATATTTATTAGGTACTTATAACGCGTTATACATCAACAAAAAACCGTGGTACTATCATAGATATATAAGAGTATACTTTAGAAGTTTCAAGTACCCACGAATAATATTATACAATCACAACAAAATAACTAAAATAGTTATCCTAGGTTTTTAATATGTAATTTCGGTCCAAATTTGTACTTAAAATGACTATAAAAATAAACTGCGTAAATGTATTTTTTAGATTTTTTGGTAACATAATTAATTACTTACGTGGAATCTTGTTTTAAATTTTCAATTCTTAGATACAAAAATTGAACATTTTATAAATTTTTAACTACAAAATAATTTTTCAAATTAAAATTTGATAAATTTTGTCAAAATTTGATCTTTAAATGCTTATAAAAAAAAATTGTGCCTATGTATTTTTAATATTTTTCAACTGATATTGTAACAATATATCAGGAGCTTTGTATTAAATTTTTTACACTTTTTGGCCCAACAGATAAAACTTTATTGATATTTATAGAAAAAAAAAAACTAAAAAAATTGAAAACTTACAATGTCCGTAAACAGCTCAAAAGAGTCAAATTATTTTAAAAATTTTATCGTATAT
>NW_021768895.1:0-1485 GCF_005508785.2 Acyrthosiphon pisum
TATTATGATATCTGACGCGAGCCGTGAGCCGAGCCCCACAACTTTATCAACAATGTTATCGATTAATAAATTAGTTCCGGAGTACTATTCCGGACTACTATTGAGACTATTATTGATTTATAAATATTTTGATTTTATTATTTTCATAAGTCATAACTATTATTATTATTATTATTATTTCATTATTATCAAAAATATCTATTATATACTGTATTATAATGTGACTACTATTGATTTATAAATATTTTGAATAATGTGACTAGGTATATTACAGATTGACTATGAAAACATGATATTTTTCGCCATGTTTTATTTTGAATCATTATAATTATTTAAATAAATATTTTTGTATAATACAGTTCAAAATTGAAAATGGCAACGTTGCAGAACTTTTTATGCTCAATCGTGTTGGTTTTCTTTTGTATTTCAATTTCCTTTGATACGCCGACAATTTATGCTCAATCGTGTCGCAAAAAAGGTGTTTTATGCTCAATCGTGTCTCAGCCGTTTCGGGAGCTGTTTGTGTGTTAATGTGTTACACCTAATCGGTAGATACCGCAACAATTAGGATTTTTATGCCTTAGGGTAAAAGATATTTCATTTTTTAGATCAATTCAGTGAGTACTGTAAACTTAAGTTGTGCCCCTAAATGTATTTTATAAGTCCCATTTGGCAAGGTTCGCGCAGATCGCCCCACTGAAGGTGTTTGCAGTATTGGTCATAATAATACTTATCAATTACAAAGACCAGAAGCTATAAGTAATAAATTCGATATTGTTTGACGTCAAGGTATATCGATGATAACCGTTGTACCTACTCACTACAAGTATTTATTATAAGTAATTGGACCATTACTGTCACTTGTCATATGAGTATATGACGCATACTTGCGTGTAATCCTCTTGTCACCACTGACCACTACAAAATACCTATTACCTACGGGCTACGGGTACGAAACAATACGGTGATGCCTGATTAGGCTGATTCACGATTAGGTAAAAATCATAGATCATAGATCAGCTGTATTGTTAATTTTGTTCTGTGCACAATTACCACGATTACAGATAATATCTATAATATTATCATGGTTCATGGTTACATGATAATATGTAAGTATACCTATTACCAGGTTATCGTGAAGCACATGAAAATACGTTGAGTAGATAAACGGTTGTTAGGTTATATTTATTGTTTTAAGCTTGTAAGATTATAAGAAATAATTCATAATTGAATTGTGCAAATACTTTAAATGATTTGACTAAATCGTGATCTTGAATCGTTAATGTTAATAAACTTTTACTTTTTAATATTTCACATTTTTAAGTTTTTAAATTTGAATTATGCACTTTTTTATAAATAAAGTTTAAGTACAAAGATCTTGTATGTATTTTTTCTTATCTACCACATACATAATATCATTTTTTTTTAAATAAAGTACCTAAATTGGTTAGTTGCATGTCAATTGGATACTTGATGAGTAGATAC
>NW_021768896.1:0-1255 GCF_005508785.2 Acyrthosiphon pisum
TTGGACTTTTTTTCATCTCCTGTAAATATGACTCGGAACCCCCAAAATAGGTACATACTTCTGTCAGCTAGAACTATAATATTAGTTAAGTCATACATTATTGAATTCATTCATCATTCCTTATATATGGAGTTTGTTTAAATATATTTTATTTGTATGGAACAAATAAATGTTGTATTAAATTTACTTTTTGTATTTTCTTTGGTCACTGTGTGAACCACTTGTTTTATGGCTGCACAATATTTTCTCACTTCACACAGTCTCTCTTAAATTTCTTATTTTTTTTTTTTTTGTATTATCCCGTCTACGAAATATAAAGCTTATAGGGAATCGGAAGACTTATTGAGTATATTTAATCAATTATCTAAAAAAAAAAACGTGTTCGGTCGCCTCACTAGATCTAAGGCCCGCAGTGCAAGTGACGGCCACCAATATCGGGCCATACATATATACAAAGGTGTGCAAGTTAATGAAAATAATTAACTCAAGTTAAGTTAAATTAAGATGACACAAGATCGAAAAGTTAAAAGTTAATATAGAAAAAAATATTAACTTAAGGGTCCCGGTGCCAGTTTTTCAAATTTTCCACAATTCAATAAAATTTGAAAATTAAATTTTATATTTTAGTTGCTACCTCAATTATAAAACTTTTCCACTAATCTACTACCCGATAACTATTTAGGGGTGGTTGATAGGGTGTATTTTATCGAAAAAAATTGCTTTACGGGAATAACTCTCAAGCTTTATAGAATTGTCGGATTTTGATGAGTATTTTTTTATCTGAAAGAAGAAGACTTCCTACAGCCCACATCGATCTCTGATTTTGTATTTTATTTTAAATAATAGTATAAAATAATTTATAAGCTAAAAATTGTCTTTTTTTTAAAGACTTATAATTAAGTTTGAGATGAAAATATCGAAAAAAGGAATTCGATGCGGGCTGTAGAATATTCTCCTCTATTAATAAAAAAAAAATTATCAAATTTGGTTAACTCTACAGGATCATTATTCCCGTAAACCGTGTTTTTGAGGTCAAAATCACATTGGCACCGGGCGCCTTAACTCAGTTTAAAAAAAGTTAATCTATTTTTTTTAAATTAGTATGTTAATCACATAAAGAGTGAATGTGTCTTTTTAGTTTCTAATTTATGAATATAAAAAACAATTTTATTGAACTTTTATCATAATGTACACTGTATACCCTTTTATATTCTACCTTACTATTATTTACTAATTTAAGCTATATTCATCTCAA
>NW_021768897.1:0-1464 GCF_005508785.2 Acyrthosiphon pisum
TTTTAAAAAAGGTTTTACGTTTTGAAAAATCTAGTCTACAATAATAATTTGATATACATTACGTTTGCCAATACAATAATAATATTTAAAAAAGGTGGGTAAGTGGATGTCGCTCTGCTGTACAGTAGGTTAGAAGTGGGTCACTGTATAATGGACAGTATTAAATTTGAATTCAATGATATAATATCACTGTATAAGAAAAACGATTCTGAGCGGAGACGGTATATCAGTCTATGTATTAGACATATAATATATACTTATCTATGGTACTAAAAAAAAATTGACCTATAATAGGTACCTATAATAAATTCCAAATTAATCATATCATAATATCTATTAGGTACTTATAAGCTATAACGCGTTATACATCAACAAAAAACCGTGGTAAAATCATAGATATATAATAGCATACTTTTGAAGTTTTAAGTACCCACGAATAATATTATACAATCACAACAAAATAACTAAAATAGTTATCCTAGGTTTTTAATATGTAATTTCGTCCAAATTTGTACTTAAAATGACTATAAAAATAAACTGTGTAAATGTATTTTTTAGATTTTTTGGTAACAGAATTAAATACTTACGTGGAATCTTGTTTTCAATTTTTAATTCTTAGATACAAAAATTGAACAATTTATAAATTTTTAACTACAAAACAATTTTTCAAATTAAAATTTGATAAATTTTGTTAAAATTTGATCTTTAAATGCTTATAAAAAAAAATTGTGCAACAGCTCAAAAAGAGTCAAAATATTTTCAAAATTGTATGGTGTATAGGAAATGCTAATATAAACATTCAGTAAAATTTTCATGTATCTGCAGTTATTCGTTTTTGAATTACAACAAAATAAGGAAATCGCTACATGAGAAATCGAGTGAATATCCAATGTTGTAAAAATTTTAATTTAAAACGATCATAAAAATTTAATTTGACTTTCTTATAGGTATTTTTTGTTTGATAAAGGTAGATAATCTTATAAGGAATCTTGTATTACATTTTCATATCTTAGATTTAAAAAGAAAAATTTTTATGAATTTATAACTCGAAATAATTTGCAAATTTTCGTGATTTTTCCATATTTTGTCATTTTTTGAACTTTAAATGCTTAAAAAAAAAACTGTGACTAACGATTTTTAATATTTTTCATCTGCCTTTGAAACAATATACTAAGAGCCTTCTATTAAATTTTCAAGCTTTTTTATCCATCAAATAAAATTTTATTGATATTTTTATAAAAAAAACTAAAAAAAAATGGAAAATAAAAATGTCCGTAAAGAGCTCAAAATACATCAAAATATTTTGAAAATGTTATGGTGTATAGAAGATGCTAAGATAAACATTCAGTCAAAATATCATGTATCTACGGTAATTTTTTTTAAAGTTACACTCAAAAACCAAATTCAATTTTGTGAAAAATCGATTTTGCGTAAAAATTCCCGTTTTTCCTTAATTTTTTCTTT
>NW_021768898.1:0-785 GCF_005508785.2 Acyrthosiphon pisum
TACCCATAGGCCACCAAGGCACTGGCCTAGGGCGCAATATTTTTTGGGGGCGCAATTTTTTAGTTAATTTTTACTTTTTAGTTTTTCATAATTTAATAATTCTATTTACCTAAATTTATATTTTATATTAATTTTCTTTCGTATACAACTTATATGAAACTGGAGAATGGCTCACGTAGTCACGTCGCAGTAAAGTTTTAATTTATAAGCTATAATAACCTTGCCGTTTGAGTCTAATCCTGCGACCAGCGCGCTCTTCCACCGCTAGAGCTTCGACATCGACACTCGACGAGGCAGTTGCCGGCGTTGCCTATGTTAATGCATGGGTGATGGTATACGGGTGTGCGGCGTAAACACGTACAATATTGTGAATGGCGCATGCGCAAAACGCTAGCCAAGTCGGTAAAATATATTGCCTCGAGCCGCCGAGTACGTTACTACATTGTATAGAGCCGCTCTACTAGCTAGGTGGGGGACAGCTCGCGCAGTGCTTAGTGGAATGACCCGCCTCACCCCGCACCCGGCACCACAATATTAGAATACTGAAATTAATTCTGGAAATCAGGTGTCTTGATAAAGTAATTTATAATAATAAATATCATGACGACGCGCGACGCTGGTACTGTCGCCCGTCTCCTGTATAGTGCATACTGCATACTGCTTAAAAATTTGCTAATCGATTAAGATTATAGAGATTAGAGTGCTCAGATAAATCAACGCGCAAAATGATTTAATTATTGTACAGTATACAAATGTACCTATGCAAATTGTATCATATTTATTTG
>NW_021768899.1:0-1310 GCF_005508785.2 Acyrthosiphon pisum
GTATGCCAGTATTTTTTTGAATTTCTAACTAGAAATAATTTTTGATAAATGTTGACAAAAATTTGACTTCAAACGCTTATAACAATTATTGTGAATTTACGCTCAACTTTTTTTTTTTAATTTCCACTAACCACAACTAGTGAGGAACGTTAATACAATGTATTTTAGTTTCAATTCTTTTGATCGACTGAAAAATGTTGTATCGACCATAATTGAAAAAAAAAACTAATTAAACTCGAAAATGTATTTGTTATGGCTATTTATAGCTCAAAAACAGTCAATATATTTCGAAAATGTAATGGTGCTTAATATATACATTCAGTGAAAATTTAATTTATATTCGGTTACTTTTTTTAGTAACCAAAAAACGAATTTCGAAACTGGTTTTGCGTAAAAATCTCATTTTTACCTTACTTTTGAAAACTATTGGGTATTTTTTGTTTCCGACCCGCCAAAGTACCAACTAGATGCACTTTTCTACCAGAAAATATGCTTTTGAAGAAAATTGAAGCATTTTTAGTGTCCCGATAAATGATGACTGACGCGCTAAAAAAAACTAAAAACATAGGTACACATCATTGTAAAATCAGGTTAAATCATCGCTTCGCTCAGAATCTAAAATTATAAACTTGATAGGTAGTTGTTCTAATCAGTTACCATGTGGACGGATATACCATATACGTACCAAATATGGCCTTGAAAGTACCCAATATGACTAAGCGAACAACGATAGAAATTGCTGCTGGTAATATAATAACAATATCTCGAATAAATTACGTCAAGGCTAGGCATTAACGAGTAAAAAATTAAAATTAAGTTAAAACGTTACGTTAATTTTAATTAAGTTAATTAACTCGTTACTTTTTTTTTCAAATTAACTTTTAACTTAATAAGTTACTTTTTTTTCAAGATTAACGTGTTAACTTCAAGTTAATTTTATTTCAAAAATATCTAAATTAAGTTAATTTTCGTCCAAAGAATAATGCAAATTTTTGAATGTGTTTTTACTTTGATGTATCATTTTAAATTTCCCCAGTAATTTTCTTGGACGTAAAGAAAAACGGAATATTTCTCCTTTACGGGACAACCCTTTTTTTGGGTTTTTCTTGGGGGGGGGACTTAGTCATTTTTTGGGTAAAAAAAATGTTGGTGAAATCAGAATTTGGCGCACAAAGTTATTCTCGAAGTTATAGCTAATTGAAGTTTTAACTTTATAATATAATAACCCTTAAATACCTATAATGCTTGATTTCTCGCTCCGCCTCGCCTCGAACATTAAAATCGAAAATATCCCCCTATTTGCTGTGTAA
>NW_021768900.1:0-5335 GCF_005508785.2 Acyrthosiphon pisum
CCTCCTCAAGAATTGGCAATTTACACTATACTTAAAGCAGCTATTGAAGAACTTATTAAAGTAAATAATGATTTTTAATGCATTAACTATACATTATACGTAACATTTTTTACTTAAAAAACAGGTGAAACTGATTATAAATGCAGAAGAACATGACAAATTTGATCGTCTACCTAATATTAATGCTGAACAAAAAGAAGTACTCAATACAACGCAAAAACTACATCTAATTTCCAAGTAATAAAAACAATTTAACTTATTTATAATATAGTTTTAAATAAGTAAACAATAAATATTAATTTTTTTAGAGAATGTGTTGGTTTGAGTGGGCGTGTTCTAAAAAAAATTACTTTTATAGCACATTCCATATACATACGTCAACCACAATGTGATGGTGTTCATCAGTTTTTGGTGGCCTTACATAAAGCGGTGAAGTATCAAAAAACACAAGATGCTGGCCTTACTAAAATTAAATAGTTTAATATGTTTTTATATTTATTATTGTAAATTACAAATATGATTTAATAGTAATTTGTAGTTATATCTCAAATAGTTTTGTTTTAATGATAATAAAATATATAAAATATACAATATACAATTTTACTTATTATTTTGACAAACCAGATTAAACCAGAACTAATTATAATGAATATTTGAGTCTTATAAACAGATTATTTTATACATTGTTTAGAATAGATTTATGAATATTATGTTATTTACTCTTTATACATGCAATTTGAACCTTAATTTACATTATTATTATTATTATTATTATTATTTGCTTGGAAATGTTGGTATCTAGTATAGTTAGGGGGGTGGGAAGACTAATAAAACCTCGAATAAAACAAAATCATTAATTTATTGTTGGAAACATAAGTATTGCTGTTTGTATGTATGGCACAGAATTATATTATGTTCTAATTACTAAAATTATTTATATTATTATTAAAAAATGCTATTATAAAGTAAAAATAGTTGTATAAATTAAAACCAAATTTGGTTTTTTATGTTAAATTGATTTCATTAAAGAAGTGTTGATTTAACAATATTATATTTTATGTTCAAATAACATTTAGTTAGTAACTAATAATTATTGAATAGTGAATATTTTGACTGTTTTGTAATTAGTGTAGCAAATTTATTAATTAAATTATAATCTATTTTAATCAAAATTCACTCAACTAAGAATTAACTTTCTGTTCTATTAATAAATTCATGTACATAAATCAATTATTGAACAGTTCTGGGTTTTTAAAATATTTTTTTATGTATTAGCTACCCAGATAGTTGCAGTTGATAATTAATAGTTTGTATTAATTTGAAAATCGAATTTGGGGGGAGTAGTTTATGAGTTATAAATATTCAAAGTTTTGATGAGTGGAGAAGTGGACAAACATTTCGCGGGGAAACCTCGTACCACTCCACTCCACTCATCAAAACTTTAAATACTTATAACTTATAAAATACTCATCCCAAATTCGATTTTCATGTATCAAAATAATAAGAAAAATATTCTGCTTCGGAATATAATATTAAAATCTCATGTTGTCATTCAAAAAAGTATAAAACTTAAAAAATTATAAGGATAAAAAATACTTTCAAAAAAATGTATGCTAAAATATATTGAGTGTTTTATTTTTAGAATCCATACATCAAAAAATGAAGCTAAGATAGAAAGTAACAAGGTACCTTATTACAATAACACAAATGTTTAGTTAGAAACTAATGAAAGAACTTTAGTTGTATTTGCGATTTTGAATGATATGGACAATTAAAAATTGAAAAACAAAAAATTCTTTTATCATATATTTATTTCAGAAACTTGAACATTAACACATTGTCATTAACTAATATGTATTGTCTATTCATTCATCCAATGTCTTTACTAAACCAAGCATTCTGTCATAATCTACAGGCCTTTTGAATCTTTCTCTCAGGACAATTGATTTGTGTCCAGCTAGTCGATAATACTCTTTGTGCCAAGGAATGAACACATTTATACTATCCGGCAATTTAATAGCTGTTTCAAATGTGCACGTTATATTTTTCCATGGTAAAATTGGATTTATGTACACACCCACATACTGTCTTTTTGTGTTGTGCCGGTAAATTCTCAATACATATTTAGAAATGAAATTGTAGGACACTATTTTCATAAGAAACAATACAGGAATCATAATCATAAGTTCAAATGTTGAGTTTGGTATAAGCAATATATCTAAATATGTCTGTAAATCAATTTTCCCTTCTGTAAACAAAATATAGAAATAGGCAATAATAAAAGTTGATGGCAGGACTATAATGGCAGCGATCACAATTCCACTCAACCAGCGTGCATACATCTCGCCAGTGCCGTTGTAAATTAGTTCATACTCTGATGGTGAAACCCTGTCTTGAACGGCTTTTTTATTGTACACTTCGTAAATGCCCATCTTTTTCATAAAACAGCGATCTGGCACTAAGTATCCGGGAAACTGATTGGCGGGTAGTAACATCCGATTGTTATGAATTAATGAAGTTCTTAAGTGCAAGGTATAAGACCGTTTCACTGAAGAAAATATTGAAGAGTTAATTCTACTCCGGAGACAGTAATTAAAAATATACATTCTAGTGTTTAACAATCAGACACGAACAAAAGTTATTAACTATTAAGTATTAAGTATTTCTTACAATATCAATTAAAATTTAAAACATAAATATATTTGAGTTAAATATTAATATAATTTTTTTACACATTAGATTAAAATATAAATATAAAATATAGTATCTAGAGCCTAGAGGATTCAATCATTGCACGAAATAAAAAATTATATTAATTATTAAACATGTTTACAATGTTTACATGTCGATTGTCGGCATAGGAAAAACTAAAAAGATTAGTGATTAGTAAGATTTATAGATTATCAATTTAATAAACTTTGGGCAATCAGCAGTTTTCGAAGTCGAGAATTGCCCATTGATAAGAATGTGTACGGTGTGTTGCCTATACAAGACAGCCTACGTCATGCCGCCATAATCATAGACCAAGGTTACCAAAGTATACTAATTAGTAAATAGTATATAATATATATATAAATTATGTGGTATCTATAGCGGACAGTCAGTCGTGGTTCGTGGCCAGAAAATTATCATTTTGAATTTTTATCAACAGTTATTAGTTTTTACCGGAGTACCCGCCTGGCCGTCCGGAGATACATCAACTATCAAGATTCGAGCCATTTCAAGGGTCCGTTAACGAGAACAAAATATAAGAATGCCGACTACCCGTTACACTCATGCGGTGGTAAATCGTTTACCACGGTCGCTAACAGACCGACAACCGACATTGGACTACGATCGAGCGAAACGCCAACACGAAAACTACGTTCAAGCCCTGCGAAATATCGGTCTTGACGTGATCGAAATGCCAGCAGACGAAGATACACCGTGGTGTGCTTTCGTTGACGACACGGCGTTTGTGTGCAATGGCACTGCGATCATCACAAAGCCAGCAGAGCCCGAGAGAGCGAAAGAAGTAAGTGTGTTTATTCGTGAAAAGCATCAAGTGGGCCGTATTCCTTTCGTGTGTTGTCTCTGTCTTATAAATGTAAACGCAATACATTTATGTTCAGCATGGTTAATTTTAATATTAAATTTAAAGTTTAAACGCATCAACATTTTCTAGTGTTTGTTGAAAGGTTTTATTTTTATTTTTAATCTTAATTGATGCGAGTTATGAGCATTTTAAAATTGTAATTTCGAATATCGAATAAAAATTTAATAAGCCACAGAAAATATTGGTACCTTTATTAGTTTAGTAATAATATAGGTAATAGGTAAATTCACTCTACCTAATATACCGTAATAAAATAATGAAGCTAAATGAGAACCGCTGAACAATTTACTATTTAATGCAATTGTAAGATGGGAATAACACATGCGGGTGAGACTTCAACAATAAGTAATTTCTACTAAAACATATCAGTATCGTATTACAGTGGGCATGATGAATATTTTAAACAAAAAATGTACAATCAGCTACATACCGCATCAATATTAATTATTAACAACTAAATTGATCATAACATTAATTTTTTATTACTCTAGAATGAAGTATCTACATATAATAAATCCACATTGTCCTTAAACAATAAGTGTTTGAAATGCTTCAGGTTGAAGCAATAAGAGCGGTGTTGAAGAAAGAAATTGGATTGCCTATTGTTGAGGTTTCTGATAAATCTGCAAAATTACACGGAAGCGATATATTATTTACAGGTATAAAATATATGACATTTATCAGTATTTTTTATATATAAAATCAGTAATTAAATAAAATAGATTCTATTCAAAGATTATTAAGATAATTCTAAAAATATGAATTGAGTTAGGTAATTTTTTTATTAAACATAATATTATACTTTGTAGCTAATAAAGTAATATCTCTAAAGCATTTTTATCAATAATTATTTTATTTCTTATTATTCATTTTAAAAGGCAATTAAATGTATTATGATATAAAATATGATAAATAATTACTAAAATATATTTCTATATACACATTCTTTTTAATTAGTTGTTTTAGCATTGCTCTAATTCAGTTTATTCAGTTTGTCATTATTAATGAAGTCATGCCATGAAACTGTTTATCGGAATGTGTTGGTGTTAGTTTAAACTGTTGAATTTATCACCCACATTTAATTATAAAAGTATCATCGTTTGTAGGTCGAGAATTCTTTATTGGAATAACAAAATGGACTAATGAATCCGGAGCGTGTGCAGTTGCATCTGCTTTTCCTGAATATCCTTGTACTCCAATCAAGGTTAGAAAGTATTCAATTATTAACACAATTATTTCATAATATTACATATTTAAATATATATTATAGTTTAAAGGCTAATTTGTTAATGCAAGTAAAGTGATTTCACAGGTTACAGAAAACAAACATCTAAAAACAATTGTGTCAATGGCGGGACCAGATCTTATGTGCGTGGGGTCAAGTGATTCTACAAAAAATGTTTTGAAGGTAATTTAACTTAATTTTTCAACTAATAAGTTATTAATTAATATATTTTATAATATTTAGAGATTAGAAAGAGAAGCTACATATAGCTACCAAATTCTTACATTACCTGAAGATGAAGCTGCTAATGTTATGTACATTAATGGTACATTATTACATCGGTCAGCCAAAGAAATACCATTATCATTCAATGTAATATAATTATTTATTACCGATTATTTTTTATACAATTATTTATAAATACTAAATATATAAAATAATTATTCTAGGTTCTAATGGAGAAAATAACTGATTTTACTCTACAATTCAGTAGAATATTTTCTGACCTTTTAAAA
>NW_021768901.1:0-968 GCF_005508785.2 Acyrthosiphon pisum
AGGCTGTATTGAATAATTTTGGTGAGCTGGTCGGTTGGTTAGACCCGGCGGCGGAAGCACCCACAATCTGCGATCCACCTTGTACGAGGACATAAAACGGAATTGTCCTCTACTTCTGCTTCCGAAAGTTTCGAATTTTTGTCTTCCCGTACCGTGTCGTCGTTACCGAGTGGTGCTGCAAGAGGCAGCGCGTCGCCACTCGGCACTCCATCACTGTGCAAAGAGACAGGCGTCTCGATGTCTTCGGCCAACTCTTCTCCATCTGCGCCTCCAAGAGTTCAGGCTCCGACTCTGGGGTTTGAACGTCGCCACATGCTGTAGTTGGGACCGTATCAATGGCAGATAAAAGAGGAGCGGCTAGTCGCACGAGACATTCGTCGGTTTCGTCGGCGTAGGTTTCTTCCATTTTGTTGACCATAATTTCTTCTAACATTTCCAGTAATCTTATGTTTACCGCGGCGTGGTCGATGTTATTATAATTTGTTGCCATAAATTATTTTTTGAACGAAGATAGTATGTGCGTGTACGTCAGGATTAAATCGAGAATTAGTAATGAGCTAAATTCAAATCTTCCAACACAGAAACCGATGTCCAAGAAAATCTCCCAGACAACGACGTGTGTTACTAGCCATCTAGTATGTTTATCGTTCTCGTCGGCCCGCAGCATTACAATTACGAGCGCGTTAATAATAACAATTTTATTTTATTTGCAAACAATTCTCAACATATTTTCAATTATAAATACAGTAGCAAGTGTGCTAACTTCCTATAAGCAAAACTAGTACCTATACGATCTATTGATAAAACGTATGTACTTTTACAGAATCCTTGTAATCAACAATGTACTTATTCTGGTTTTCTATTTCAGTTATATATATTACGTTTATATAGAGGAGATAAAACGTTTTGAAATGAAAACGTTTTAAAATAATTAAAATCGTTTTTCAAAAAATGAGATTAAGTGCTTA
>NW_021768902.1:0-723 GCF_005508785.2 Acyrthosiphon pisum
TAACAAAAAGCGTTTATTTATATGTTTATATATTATAAATTACCTTAGCTAAAATATCATCCTTAGGCTGATTAAATCCATCACGTGCAGATGAAACGTCGTGCATGCTGAATATATTGCTGACCGGCGAATAGCTTGGTGTATCCATTTCAACATTTTGTAACTAAAATAAAAAAAAAAAAATGTATTAAATATTTTTTTTTGTACATGTACTACTATATTTATGAATTACCTCATGCGTCAACTGTTGTAACACAGTTATAAACTCTTATATAACTCTCTTATAAATTTTTCGGTGGTGATTTAAGGTGAGCAGATTTCTCATGTAGATACATTGCAAAATCGTCGAACTGTCTTGTAATTAATGGAGCAGTGTTTACTTCTTTCCGTACAATACTTTCAAAAATACTACATTCAAGATATTGAAGCTTAATAAAGTCCTCCCAATTTAACAGTACTCTGCATCCGTCCTGAGTTTTTGACTCTATTACTAGCACATTTTCTCCGCGATACACCATACTGGATATTTTATGAAATTCCGTCTCAAGAAATATAATGCGCTTGTACTGTACCAATTGTACTATTTCATACTACTCGTGTCGCGACGCAGTAGTCAATAAGAACTGTAGTCGGACAGGTACGCGGGTGGCCGTCAATCCGGCTGGGCCTGGATGTTAGTCCTATCCGATGCTATATTCAACTGTCTACCAATGTGTAACTCTG
>NW_021768903.1:0-1252 GCF_005508785.2 Acyrthosiphon pisum
GTATTTGATTATATGATCCTATACCTTGTTTATTATTTCTATGATTAATTAATAGTTAGGTTAACTTAGTTTAAGTCTTGCTAGTACCAAATAACATAACGTACCTAGTCCAATATATTTTTACTATATTTCTGAAACCTTAATTTTCTAAAATATATAAGTATTTATGTTAAATCCTTTCAAAATCACCTTTTAAATATGACGATCAAGTAACTTAAATATTTGTTTTTATCGATGTGGCAACGACCAACAAATGATTCAATTTACACTAATCTGTATATACCATTATATATTTTACTACTCAATACTATTGCTATATTAAGAATTGTAATATTGTATACAATGTGTTGTTATGTCAAATGCTACATATAATACATTTGGCAAGAATTTAAACTAGTAAATATATAAACATATAATATACAATTTAACGTGGTTGGTATTAGAGTTCATTGTATGATGACCTGGTGAAGCGCGGTTATTGGACGCAGTCACTAATATAGTGTAATGTGTGCAGCGGTCGAGCAGGCTCCCAGATGGGTGACCACCCGGGTTCTTTGTGACGATCTATCTGCTTAAAAAAATGCGTACCAACCTTAGCTCCCACACAAACCGAATGGGGTTGCAGAGTGTCAAAAAAATGAAGTTCATTTTTGATCCTCTCGCATGTCATAGTGAATTGCAAGTTAAAAATAATGGTTTGGAATATTGTCCACCATAGGCGCAAATAGCGTTTGAGATTTGGAGGGGGGGCTAATAGGACCTTACTTTGATAATATTGAATAAGCTTAAAACAAAATGTAGGAAATGTTTGGGAGGACTATGGACATTCTTGAGGGGCTTAGCCCCTAAAGCCCCCCCCCTATTTGCGCCTATTATGTTGTCTACAGTAAAAACCAGCTAATAACCATGTAGTTTGAAGTCTTAAAAAAAATTATACTATGACCTCCTAGTTAGGTATTTACCCAAGGCCTTCAATTGGCTGCCACGAAAATAATGCTTGCATATTTTTATTTGCTAGTCAGCAATGTCAAAAAAAAAATAAAACACTAGATATATTATGTTTCTTTAAATTAATTGTATTCGTTATAAATGTAGTAAAATGTATAATAGTATAGTAATTTGAGATTAATTGATGTTTTCTCAAATTAAATCTAAATTGACAATAGCAATGAACACATTTTTAAATTATTAAAAAGTTCGTGGGTAGGTATAAGTAATTGTTCATTGCCACACCTAAAAAAAAATTAGTTCG
>NW_021768903.1:3721-4648 GCF_005508785.2 Acyrthosiphon pisum
TCTAAATTTACCAAGATTTCATATGCTGAAGTTTTAAATACTTGCAAAGACCATAATGTCATAAATTATATGAATTTGTCGTCTGCATATCATCTTTCATTTGTTTCTGTATGTTTTGTCGAGTTTCATGGTGTCGCCTAAATACATTTGTATAATGAGCCTTAGACCACTGTTCAAAATTATAGTCTCTGCTACTGACATTGGTTTTATAAATATCATTTTTTGTATACATTGTTTCAAAAGGTTGTTGTTTAGTAGTAAATTGAGAAGAATTTTGATTTAAGTTAGCTGCACTATCATATAATTTTCTTTGACGGACATTTCCCAAGATTTCATATGCTGAAGTTATATCACGGAAAATTTTTGCAGCTTCTTCACTTCCTTTATTTTTATCTGGATGATATATCATTGATAGTCGATAATACGCATCTTTTATTTCTTTATGTGTGGCAGTTTTAGAGATATTTAGCGCTTCATAATGGCTTTTATAAGCTATACAAATAATTGTATTTACACTAAAACCATTAAATAATCTCTTATAATTGCTCCACATAATATTACAATTTACAGCTATAAAAAAAAATAATAATGCATGTAAAAAATTATAACAATTAATAACTAGATTATATATATATTATAAATTATAATAAATACAACACTAAAAAAAAACTAATGTATCTAAAAGTATAAATAAACAAGTGTTATTTTAAAGGTTTTGCATATTTTGAGAACTTACTATAACATTTTGTAATTTATTTATTGTTGTGTTACTTCAGAGTTCAGGGTTCAGAGTTAAAATTTAAGCAAATAATTGTATTATTTTACATTTTTCAAATTTACTTAATTCAGTAGGTATTACCACAGAATATATGAAATCAGAATGGTCACATCTCAAAAATTTACACTATTCTTATGGGAAGCTGATAA
>NW_021768904.1:0-462 GCF_005508785.2 Acyrthosiphon pisum
GTATATTATATATATTAAATTTATATTTGTTAAAAAAAATCAATAAATACAGATTTTTTTTTAATTATAAATTATTTATCAAGTGTAGATATTTTATTAAATACAATTTTTTTTTGAATAAATGGTTTTATCAAGTATATATTTTAGATCCTGAGTGAAACGATGAATGTATTGATTTTACAATGATGTGTGTTTTTTTTTTTGTGTCGTCATCACTTTTTAGGACCGTAAAAATGCTTAGATTTTTTCAACAGTATCTTTTCTTATAGGCAAGTGAATTTAGTTGGCACTTTGGGGGTGTCAAAGGTACAAATTTTCCAGTAGTTTTCAAAAACGCCGTGAAAAACAAAAGAAAAATAAAGGAAAAACGAGAAACGCAAAATCATAAATCTATGAATAATATAATTTATACTGCATATGGTAGAAAATAATAAATATCGTGTATATTATGTAAAATTGTTC
>NW_021768905.1:0-955 GCF_005508785.2 Acyrthosiphon pisum
CAAGTCGAATCAAGTAGGTATTTCCAAAGTCAAGTACTCGAGCAAATCTAGTATAAACCTTTTAAACTAAAAATAATAATTAATTGATAATTAGTATTTTATTTAAAATACGATTCGATAACGTATTTAAAACACTTAGTTCGAGTATTTTTTTCAAAATACGTATTCTAGTGGTTGAAAAGTATATTTGAATACTTTTACTCGAAAAATTCAGAAGTCGACTGAAAATGTGTTTGCTTCGGTCTGGGGCCGAATATGGGCTCAGACTACGCGCTGTCTTGCGGTGCTCTGCAAAATATAACGGGGGGCCGTATTAATCCGGAAAATAAATGGGCGGAACGTATAAATTCCGGACCGTATAAATCCGGAACGTATATCGCCGGAATCCAAAAGTGAAAAACCGTATTTGGCCGGAACGTATGCCTCCGGAATTAAAAAAAATACTAAACCGTATTTTCCCGGAACGTATTTATCCGGACTGTATAATTCCGGAACGTATATTGCCGGAATCCAAAAGTTAAAAACCGTATTTGGCCGGAACGTATACCTCCGGAATTAAAAAAAACTAATAAACCGTATTTGCCCGGAACGTATTTATCCGGACCGTATATTTACGGAAAGTATTGTAAATTGCCTATTTGAAACCCCTGAAAAAGAAAGTTGAGAACTTTATTGCTAGATCTTTAGTGCCAGTAGGCTAGGTTTGACCCGAGCTTTCATTGTTATTAATTAATATTCTTATTGTGTTCATTTTTATTTATTACAAAGATAATATGTGATCATAATTTGGTCATATTATATTATAATAAATTTTGTATAAATAAAAATAAATAATACCCATAATCCAATATATTTTTTATTATTCTTAGCTTTCAATGGAGCGATGAATATGAATTTACTTAACAAAAATGTGTGTTTTTTTTTAAATCTGTTTGTAATTAAAATTATTTCTCTG
>NW_021768906.1:0-809 GCF_005508785.2 Acyrthosiphon pisum
AGTTGAAAAATTAATTAGTACAAACACAAATTGGTTAAGAATTAAACTGTTTATTTAACTTGACTGTTAATTTGTGAAATCAAAATCAAATATAATTATTTTATTCATAATTTTTTTAACTGTAAATACATAATACATATTATTAATCATAGTATCTCTTATAAATTTATTATTAACACAACATAAAATACTGAATTAATATTTTTAATTTAAGTTAATATTAAATATTATATTATTTCATGTTTTATTATTCATCTAATTTTTATGAAATTGAAATTTGAAAATTATGTGATAGACATATTTATTTTTTATTCAACTTTATTTTTATTTGATACACAACTTACATAATATTATAGTAGGTATTATAGTAGGTTGATTACTGTACACATCTTCAATTGTACGTTTATGTTGAATAGATAGTAGTTGAAAAATGAATTGATACAAACACCAATTAATTAAGATTTAAACTGTTTATTTAACTTAAACGTTAATTTGCGAAATCAAAATCAAATATAATTATTGTATTAATAATTTTCTACCTGTAAATACATAACACATATTATGAATCATAGTACCTATTATAAATATATTAACACATCATAAAATACTGAATTAATATTTTTAAATTAAATTTAATATTAAATATTATATTATTTCATGTTTTATTATTCATTTGATTTTTTATTTCACTGAAATTTGGAATTTGGGAATTTTCTGATAGAAGAGTGAATCTAGTTGGTACTTTGAGGGGGTCAAAAGTAAAAATTTCCTTGTAGTTTTCAAAGCGCCATTAAAAGCAAAAGAAAATT
>NW_021768907.1:0-1217 GCF_005508785.2 Acyrthosiphon pisum
TACTTGTAATTTGTAAGAAAACAGCGGTTTTGGGTATACGGCTTTTTATGATATGCTAATTCAACTTTTTAACGGCCAATTCGCAAATGATGTTTTACCCAAAAATTGAACGATGCACAATTGTCTTACAAGATTAACAAAAGTGATGCCTTAACAACAACCTATGTTTTCCGTAGTGTTCTCCCGTCGGCCCTTCCTTGTATCTACTTACATACACATTTATTTTATCTTCTTTACGAATTATGTCCTAAATAAAGTGCATAACTGGCAGAAGTGGCAATTAACCGATTTTTTTTAACAATTATAAATTCAACAAGAATATAAATAATTATCATTATTTTTATTTTTTTAATACCTACTTACCCACCTAATACATATTAGATATAAAGTAATTTTATATTTTAACTAACTTTTAGATTCTGAGTGAAACGATGAATGTATTGATTTTACAATGATGTGTGTTTTTTTATTTTTTTTTTTATTTTTTTTTTTATTTTTTTTGTGTCTGTGTACACGATAAGTAGTCGAAATAATGCTACGATTTTCAACTTCAGTATCTTGTTCGATCAGAAAGTGAATATCGTTGGTGCATTGGGGAGGTCAAAATTTAAATTTCCCAGTGGTTTTCAAAAGCGCCGGGAAAAACAAAAGAAAAATTAAGGAAAAACGGGAATTTTTACGCAAAATCTGTTTTCGAGAAAATCGATTTTGGTTTTTGGTGTAACTTTAAAAAAAATGACCGTGGATGCATGACATTTTGACTGAATGTTTACATTTCCATTTTCTATACACGATAAAATTTTCAAAATATTTTGACTTATTTTGAGCTCTTTACGGACATTGTCAGTTTTCATTTTTTTTTAGTTTTTTTTCTAAAAATATCAATTAAATTTTATTTGTTTATCAAAAAAGCTTGAAAATTTAATAGAAGGCTCCTAGTATATTGTTTCAAAGGCAGATGAAAAATATTAAAAATCGTTAGTCACAGTTTTTTTTTATAAGCATTTAAAGTTCAAAAAATGACAAAATATGGAAAAATCACGAAAATTTGCAAATTATTTCGAGTTAGAAATTCATGAAAAAATTTTTCTTTTTAAATCTAAGATATGAAAATGTAATACCAGGATTCCTTATAGGATTATCTACCTTTATCAAACAAAAAATATCTATAAGAAAGTCAAATAAATTTTTATGATCGTTTGAAATCAAATTTTTAC
>NW_021768908.1:0-737 GCF_005508785.2 Acyrthosiphon pisum
AAAATACTTAGAAAAATTGAAAATTTCATTTGTCTATAAATAGCTCAAAAAAAGTCGAAACACTTTGAAAATTTAACCCTGTATAGACAACGCTAATATAAACATCTGTTGCAAATTTCAAGTGCTTACAATAATAATTTTTTGAGTTACAGTAAAATTAAGTTTTCGTTTTTGTCAAAAATTGGTTTTGCGTAAAAATTCGCGTTTTTCCGTTATTTTTTAAAGGTTTTTCCTGCCGCTTTTGAAAAGTATTGGGAAATTTTCACTTTTGACCCCCCAAAGTACCAACTAGATTCACTTTCCTTTCAGAAAAGGTACAACTTTTGAAAATCGAAGCATTTTTACTGCTCCAAAAGTTGTCGTCAGACACAAAAAAAAAAAAAAAAACACACATCATTGTAAAATCAATACATTCATCACTTCGTTCAGAATCTAAAAAAAATTGACCTATAATAGGTAATATTTTTCAACTGCTATTGTAACAATATATCAGGAGCCTTGTATTAAATTTTTACACTTTTTTACCAAAAAAATAAAATTTTATTGATATTTATAGAAAAAAAAATTAAAAAAATTGAAAAATGACAATGTCCGTAAACAACTCAAAAAGAGTCAAGTTATTTTCAAATTTTTATCGTGTATAGAAAATTCTAATATAAACATTCAGTGAAATTTTCAAGTATCTACAGTCATTCGTTTTTAATTACAATAAAATAAGAAAATTGTTACGTAAGAAA
>NW_021768909.1:0-1193 GCF_005508785.2 Acyrthosiphon pisum
TCGATACGGTGGTTGGGTCGGGTTAGTTAAATTATATAATAAAATAATTTAGCTCGAGTCGACGCAGATTGTATTAAAATATATTATTATTCATCGACTGATCGCTATGCCATAGGTAGGATTTTATATGAACATAAAATCAAATTAATAAATAACACTATTTAATTGATCTAATAGGTACTTAATACTATCTACATTAGAGACATGGGCTCGATATTAAATATTAAATATTACTAAATACTAAATATTAAATATTATACTATATAGTAGGTACTTGATATTATATTACTGTTTTTAGGTGAGTCACATTTGGTTAGGTTAAAATACTGCTGCAGATTCTAAATAATACATTATTTATAAAGACTGGCGATTACATTTTATAATGATATGACTGTATATTATTTGATATATAGGTTTAATTATGAGAGTATTATATGAAATAAAATATTTAATAAATAATAAATTTGATACATTTTATACATGGGTTGGATTATATGGAACGGTTATTTTATACTTGAATATAACCAACCTACTATGTAGTACCTAATATATTACAGTTTTGAGGTGAGTTAATTGGTTGAGGTAATACAATATTAATAAACTAATTTTACTTATACTACATATATTTCAGAAAAGTCTGGTAGTTAAAGTTTATAATGATATGCTAGCTGTTTGATGTTACTTATGTAGGTAGGTTTATGGAGTGTATTACAATATATTATTATTAATGTATATACTATAGGTAGGTTTAATCATGAGCATAAAATCAAATTAATAAATTGACAATTGATAAATAACAATATTTAATTGACATCCACAGCCATTGCTATAATATCTACATATTGTGCTTTAATAATATGCTTTAGTGAGCAACGCACCTAAATCGTTAGACATAGGCTCGATTATGTGGTATATAAATTATTAAAATACTATGTAATAGGTACTTGATATATTACAAATTTTAGGTGAGTAATTTATATCAATTTAGTATAGCATAAAAGTACTGCTACATATTCTACATAATACAATATTAATAAACAAAATAGCACTTTATGTATTTAATTAAAGTCTGAAAACTAAATTGTATAACGATATGACTATATACAATTTGATTTAACTTATATAGGTAGGTTTGGGTAATATATGAAATTAACTATTTATTATTAACTATTTAACTATTTATTATCTTACAT
>NW_021768911.1:0-1131 GCF_005508785.2 Acyrthosiphon pisum
CAAGTTAGCCACTTAGGTAGGCAATCCGACTTGGATCGCAGTCAATGTGCAACAGCAAATCAGGTAGACAATCCAACTGCGGTGGATTGCAGAACCGATGACGAACGGCTATAAGTGAGAACACATCACACAACGGCTGAGACACGATTGAGCATAAAACACCTTTTTTGCGATACGATTGAGGCAAAATGTCGGTGTATCAAAGGAAATCGGAATACAAAAGAAAACCTACACGATTGAGCATAAAAAACTCTGCAACGTTGCCATTTTCCATTTTAAGCTATATTATAATATTATACAAAAATATTTATTTAAATAATCATAATAATTCAAAATATAACATATCAAATATTCTTTCATAGTCTATGAAAAAGTCACGTTTCATAAATCTGTTTAATAATAATAATAATAATAATAATAATAATAATAATAATAGTTATGAAAATAATAAAATCAAAATATGGTATGAATTAAAAACTGCATGGTTTATAAGTCAGGAATACTACAGAGTAAGGGTGATCGGACCCAGATATTATTTTTATAATAATTTTGGAATTGTATCTTAATTTATTATCTTATATTTTCTCCCAATTTTAAATGTTTAAAACGTCGGAACTTTATTGCTCCGGAACTAATTTAATAATCGATAACATTGTCGATAAAGCTGGACTCAGTCTGATATCAAAATAATAATAATGGTGTAATAATACGTGAAAATAATAAATTACAAAATTTCGACCCCGTGAATGTGGGAACATCGCATAAAATATTCTATGCTCAATCATTTTATGCTCAATCGTACTTTACCGCACTCAGCATACGAAATAATTTACGAAAAATACAAACTATATAATATATTAATATATAAACAAATATAATATGTATTTATATAATAATATAACAATGAATATTTTGAGAAATATGCAATTATAATTCCTAATAAAATTAATAATATATAAATACACAATAATATATTATATTAATCTAACCTGTAGTGTATATTATATATTAATATAAAAAAAAACGTGAAAAAAAATCGAAAAAAAAAATGCAAAAAATATCGATTTACGGCGGGCCGTGTATGTCATACGGCACAGAGCAGTCGCCGCCCGATAGAGCGTACAACGGATT
>NW_021768912.1:0-920 GCF_005508785.2 Acyrthosiphon pisum
TTTTTTGATAAACAAAATAAAAATTTTATTGATATTTTTAGAAAAAAAACTAAAAAAAAATGAAAACTGACAATGTCCGTAAAGAGCTCAAAATAAGTCAAAATATTTTGAAAATTTTATCGTGTATAGAAAATGGAAATATAAACATTCAGTCAAAATTTCATGTATCCATGGTCATTTTTTCTAAAGTTACACCAAAAACCAAAATCGATTTTCTCGAAAATAGATTTTGCGTAAAAATTCCCGTTTTTCCTTAATTTTTCTTTTGTTTTTCCCGGCGCTTTTGAAAACTACTGGGAAATTTAAATTTTAACCTCCCCAATGCACCAACGATATTCACTTTCTGATCGAACAAGATACTGAAGTTGAAAATCGTAGCATTATTTCGACTACTTATCGTGTACACAGACACAAAAAAAATAAAAAAAATAATAAAAAAACACACATCATTGTAAAATCAACACATTCATCGTTCCACTCAGAATCTAAAATGATAAACAACAATTAATATCAAACACAAAATTTTTCAATTTGTCTATAATAATAAATGTTTATTGCATTTTTTGTCCAAAATTTTCTTTATTTTTTAATGCATATTTTTCAAATTTTTCATGCATATTTAGATGATTTTTAGTGCATAAGTGCATACATATTCATACATTTTTTAATGCATAAATATCCTAACCCTAATTATTACTATTATTATACCAGGTGACCGGTAATGCAACAGGTTACCGTGGTTTCCGGGGCGTATACTGCGGTTTCCGGCAACATTATATATCCGAATTTTGGTATGCGTGTATTATACCTGTTATATACATATCTACCTTATTCATACGTGTATTCCATATATTTGCAAGGCTTATTGGCGTTTTCTCGTTATTTTTACGTCACGTTATTGGGTACTTACATGGGGAGTA
>NW_021768913.1:0-937 GCF_005508785.2 Acyrthosiphon pisum
AAGCTTGGCTCTGAAGTCCCCGTGCCCAGTCAGGAATTGAGTAGTATAGTGATCTAGATTAAGTGGTAAGTTGCATCTATACTTTACCGATGGCATCATTTTTTGAGTCCAACTGCCCTTCTCGGTTGACTCGTATCGGGTTTGCCATTCGTTCATGAGTACGTCCGTACTTTCGGAAAAGGCTTCTGGTGTAATTTTCAGCCTTGAATGTGCCCGCTTCAGGGCTTGGAATTGGATTTCCAAGTCCAGGGGTAGAGTGCCTGCCACCACTACTAGGCAATTTGTCGACGAAGTTTCATAAGCACACGTGATGGCCAGCAGCGGGGCCCTTTGCGCTGACAGTAGTTTTTTCCGACTCTTAACGAGCTTGGCGCCCTCAGACCAGATCTCAGCGGGGGTAAGTGATCCTTGGGAGGAACACGCCTCTGTAAATGGTTTTGGCAGCTGTTCTGCCCATGCCCCAATTCGCTGAGTAGAGGGACCTGAGACGGTTGTACAATGGTTTCGATTTTTGGCATATTGAGACGACATGGTCCCAGTAACTCCGTCTAGGATCAAGGAGTACTCCAAGGTATCTCGCTGTGGCAGTCGACGATATCCTGGGGACATTCACTCCAGTGCCAAAGCTCACGTCATACCCAGGTTTCAGACCTCCCTTTAGGGAAAGGAGCTGGCTTTTGCTAGCGGAGAACTCGAGATTAAAGTTTGTGGCCCAAGTTTTTAGAGTCTCCAATTCTCTTTCAATCCGGCGGAAAGCAGTGTGCGGTCTTGCTGCTCCGACCATGAGAAGAATATCGTCAGCGTATGTTATAATTTTTAGTGTTCGAGATTCCGATATGGCCGCGAAAATCGGGGTCATTGCGATCTTCCAAAGGGTTGGACCCAAGTTGTGACCCTTGCGGGCAACCTCGTTTCAGCGTCGACCATATCGTATGCC
>NW_021768915.1:0-874 GCF_005508785.2 Acyrthosiphon pisum
GTACCCTTGAGTGCCTGAATACTGCTCAAACCTGCTGCCTCTCGAAGAGTAAGCTCTTTTTCTTTGATGAACTTAGGTATGTCGAGAAGTTTTTCTTTACAAGGTACTAGCTCAGATCTTGTGTATTTATGTTTTAGGTGTCCATGTTCAGTACCTATATTAAAAGTATAACATTCATTTTTTGTAAATATTTGAATAATTTATATAAGGGTACTCACCTAATTTGTAAAGATAATTTTCGACATCTAAAACGACTGCTAATAAATTACGCGGAGCTCCGCGAGCACGATCTACATCTGGTATCGATACTCTAACGGTTGAACCTATTTCGAGTGGATCAAATCGAGATGATGATGACTTTAACATCTTTTCTGCTTGTTTCTGCAAACATGAGACTGATTTTTTTCGTTCGTTCGTTATTTTGTTTTGTCGCTCGTTATCTAAAATATTTTAAATGTTTTTAACTATATTTAATGAGAAAAATTATATAAAAAACAGACCAAGTTTTGCTTCATCTTTAGTATAATTTTCACAGTATCCATCACTTAGACTTGAAATATTTTCAGTGTACTCATCACTATTTTGTGGTAGAATTGATTCAATATCCTCCTTAGTACACAAACATTCAATTTCATTTGTTGGAATACCAATTGAGGCTAATCCTACTCTTGCTGGACATCCGAACATGGCTTCATACGGTGATCTACCAATACCTATATAGTAATAATAATACATAATATTATGTAAAAATTATAGGTATACAAACTACCATGTATAGAAATAAAATTAAAACTTGATTATAGTATAAATAAATTAAGTTAAACCTAAGTTTATTACACTTTCTTTCTGACTACCCGAGAAAAAAAGTTTTTTA
>NW_021768916.1:0-816 GCF_005508785.2 Acyrthosiphon pisum
TTCATTAATATTTAATACAAACATTTCAGTAACAAATCGAAGAAAATTATATTAAACCGGTAAAGGTTACCTGTTTTGTCTCCATCAAAAATGTTTTGTAGCCCTACTGCTGATGACCCCATGATTTCAATTAAGACATTATGTGTTGCTGAGGGTGCTACAGTGGAACGTGCAGTTCCACCTCCTGTTTTGAAAACCTCCTTTTTCCTATCCGCTTCCGTTTTCTTGGCTCTCCTTTTCAAGTTCTCATACTTATCCTTTAAATTTTGCACCTGGAAATAGAAATCAATATTGTTTTACTCCAAACTACACTTAAATATTCCTATTTCAAATTAATCACCTGTAAACCGTGCACATTTTTATATTTAAATACCTGTTGTGGCAGTGAATTGTTCTTGGATTTTTATCCATATAGCAATTTTCGACTGCCAAACATCGTGGTCTGATTTTTTACATTCCAACACGTTAGAATATTTTGCGGCCAACTCGACCAACGTATTCTCTTCCGTTGCAGAGAAATTAATGCAACGAGGTCTCTTCATATTATTTTTCGACATGTTTTTCAAAATTAAAAAACGAAACAGACATGAATGAAGAAAATATAACAATATAGGTCTATGCAATATTATATCGAATTATCTGACTGATAAATGATAACAACAATAATAAATGATAACTCAAGAACGACGCATGCGTAGAACAGTAGCATTTGGTCATGCGTACGTTGTTTTGGGAATCACTTGTATTATAACTGACGGTTAGTTATACGATCGTTAATCGAAGGTTGTAAGAACGGATTGTTGTAACCTCCGGTAA
>NW_021768917.1:0-1481 GCF_005508785.2 Acyrthosiphon pisum
GACGCAGACAAGAATAATTCTTTTTCTTTTAATTTAGCATCTTCAAATTTGTCTATAGTTTACAAAAATAAAAAAAATGGTAAACAAAGGAGGTACCTATATTAAACATAATTTAACTAATAAATAGAAATAGCACATAGCACATAATAATATTATCTATATGTTATGTTTCTCACTAACTTAATTATATTTTAAAAAGAAATTTGACATGAATTAATAAACATTTAAAAGTTAGAACCTTTTTAGCCAATAAGACACTCATAACATAAATATTAAATTATGACATATGTAAAGACTGGTAGGAAAGTATTAGTTGAAAATATAACAATTTATTTTTGCTTGGTAAGCAAATTACTACTGCTTTGAACATAAAATTGTATAATAAGCATTTCTTCTTCTTATCGTGTCCGAGCTATGATATAGATGCTTTGTTAATTGTTTATCATACTCCTAAAGAATAATCATTTAATGGTTAGCATGCTAACAGCATGTAATAGGTACTTACTGAAAATTTGTGAAACTATTTTCACTGGGAATGTTGGCCAATCTAGCTCTGGATCACTTGATTCGGTAATCATTGTGTTTACTATGCCAGATATTGGCCACTTAGATAAGTTAACATTACCGCAGTTTAAAATCCAAGTGAATGGAATCACCGAATATTTATTTTCTTTTGTAAAATATCCTACGACCCACTGCGAAATTACAAAACATGCATTCAACTTATAAATACAAAATTATAAGGGTTAGGTGATCTAATTGGTAGGTACCTACTTAAGTAATTCAATTTGAAAATTATCAATAATCAATTGGTTATTTATATTTCCTGTTAACTTAATACCCAATCTAACTTGAATTTAGTAAAACATTAAAACATAAGGTATATTTCTGATATTTAAGCAATTGTAAGCTTTTAAGTCCGAGAGAAAAAAAAGAAAATGTACAATCATTTCAACCATTCAATTTTGTGTAAGATATATACTAGCTATATGAATACATAAATTATACATCCGTCATCCATAAGTAGGTAATGGCTAATTAGGTACCTACAATTTACTAGTAAGAATAATTTGGGGCAATGATGTCGCTCGCTGGGGGCAGTATAGCACCGGCCCCACGTAATACCGGAAGTGACTTGCGGCGGAGGCAGTATCGCCACACTGCTGCGGTGTTCTCCCGTTTCGGGTATCAACGTTGTCCTTAAACACAAAAACAATCTCGAAATAATAATATGATCATAATATTATAATACAATATATCTAATGTTTAAATCCGTTTGCCTTAAACACAAAAATAATCTAAAAAATAATTATAGTTATATAAATGTATAAAATATATACCATATAAGATAAAAAACATTCCCTATTAAAACTTATATACCAGCATAATTCTTGACTTTCGTTCCAAATGAAAAGAAAACATTACTCATAGAGTAAATTACAAAAAGTTGGGTACGATTATTACACCTTTTTATTGTATAA
>NW_021768918.1:0-1057 GCF_005508785.2 Acyrthosiphon pisum
ATATACTTACAAATTCATATGTCACTTGAAAATGTAATATTTTTTTTATACGGGTTATGGGTTAAAACCCTAATTTAATTTCGGTTTTGGGTGTTTCGGGTTATACGTCATCAAAATCAATCGGGTTATATGGGTTTACGGTTTCGATAATTTTTAAGGGTTTTTTAAGGGTTTTGGCTATACGGGCTAAACGGGTGCAAAGCCTTGGGTGTGCCTACTACACTGGCTACCGCTGAGTTCCCAGATATTTTGTCTTATTTAATAAACCCAATTTTGACCGTCTTGACATCAGGGGCGTCATTTTTTTTTAGGGGGGGGGGTGATGGCAAGGTGGGTATTTGCCCCTGTCTGAAAAAAGACATACGCAATCAACGTGTTAAGTAAAACTTTGAGTAGGTACCAAAAACTAGATAAATAGGTCATGAATAAATTGTTAGTTTTTCGCAATCTTCCAAAAAAAAGAAATTGAATGATAACATTTTCGTATAATTTTTTATCTAGCCGAGCCGAACAGCTGGTAATGAAATAGGTGTGCCCAAGGCTTTGCACCCTAACGATTTATTCGGGTTATGGTTTCGGGTGCTTCAAATAAAAATAGAGGTTGTGGTTTCAGGTTTTCTTCTTTTTAAAGAATATGGGTTTTGTTTAGCCAGTTTATTTATTCGGGTTATGGGTTATTTAAAATCGAGTAATATATCAATTTTGTTGTGCGTAAAGTGTTAAATTTGATTAAGCAAAGTATAAAGTTATACAATCAACTTTTCAGTACTAATGTCTAATACAGTAGTGACACACGTAATATAATTTAATTTAATATAATTTAAAATTGTATAATATAAAATATTAAATGTTTTAACAACAAAGTATTAAATAGTAATAAAGAAAAAAACATACACAAGACAATTTTCACTACGGACATAATAATATTATATTAAAAATTTAAAAATAACACAATTCAAAACAATCAAAACAATTTATCAGTTGTATCACACTTGTCACATGTAACCAGCGTTCCCAATTATGAAAAACTGAATTCTCCATGAAATATACTTACCAA
>NW_021768919.1:0-856 GCF_005508785.2 Acyrthosiphon pisum
TTTAATGAATAATATTATAATAATAATAATAATAATAATAACATTTATTAAATTTTTCATATTACAATTAACCGTAAAAATGTCAATTGTTAAATAAAAATAAATTAGGTTTTGTGAAACTAAATTCAAAAACTGAAAGATAATATTATGATGCATTAATAAAATACAAAACTTAAAAGTTTTTTTCACTCAAATAATAATAATAGCTTAGCACATTTAAACCAGTAAGTAAAAAAAAATAATCTAAATTATTTGTTCGATGAATATAATATTATGATACCTTCTATAATACTTTCGGTGAATATGCATTAAACTCAAATTCATCAACACTCAATAGGCTAGTTCCTAACGATTAACGAAAGTGTGGCTTACAAAATGTAATGTCACATTTACTAATA
The DNA here is from genome assembly GCF_005508785.2 of Acyrthosiphon pisum. Lineage (NCBI taxonomy): Eukaryota > Metazoa > Arthropoda > Insecta > Hemiptera > Aphididae > Acyrthosiphon > Acyrthosiphon pisum. Next base: position 399 of record NW_021768919.1, read on the forward strand.
ATTATCATAAATAGTGATTACACAAACAACATGACGTACACATAGACGAGGAATGGACAGACCCGCTGAATAATATTACTTGGTAATTTAGTATTACGATTAGTGATTACAGATTGAAATAATCGATTAATTATTATCAACTACCTATTTATAGCCGAGCTCTATTCAATAATAATTATATGATAATAAAGAATTTATGATACAGATTATCACTTATCCGTTATCAATAATTTAATTATTCATTTTTCAATAAATCCCATAAATAAAAAATAAAAATAATTTTATTTTATTATAATTTCACTTTAAAAACCCCAAAGCCACGGCGCCCCTTCAAGGGACTCAGCATTTGGCGCCCGGGGCGATCGCCCCCAGTCGCCCCCCCCTAAATACGCCTCTGGTAGGTACACCCCTATGCATTGCCATCTCTATATAGTTGCACCAAATACCAATGTTCTTTG
>NW_021768920.1:0-297 GCF_005508785.2 Acyrthosiphon pisum
TCAGCTGTCAACTAAAGTAAGGAAGGCGTAAATTTCATATACTTTCTGAATGGATGTATTTGTTTTCAAATACAATTTAATTTACTTTATAGTAATAAAATCGCCATAATGACGGATCTAATTATATATTATAAGTTATATAATAACTACTACAACTGCAACTACTATATATTTTATAGCTACTAAAAGTAATTGAAAAAAATAAATATAGATCTATACGACTATACTTTGTTAAAAAGTGGGTACTTAAGTGGAAGTCGCTCTGCTGTAGGTCATTGGCGCAACTAGGGGGGGGGG
>NW_021768921.1:0-740 GCF_005508785.2 Acyrthosiphon pisum
TTTTTTTATATTTTTCACCCTCATATTTATTAGAAAAAACACTATCAACTTCTGATTTTCAAATGGTAACATATACTTTTAATTTCATATATTAATAAAGCTATTTTTTTTATGAATTATCACGTTTAAATTTTCATTTTTCATTAATCCGTTGATGAGATATAACTCCTCAAAGTTGGGTAGTTTTGGCAGGTGTTTGTGTGTTAATGTGTTATACCTAGTCGGTAGATACCGCAGCAATTTGGATTTTCATGCCCCAGAGTAATAGATATTACACTTTTCAAATCATTTCAAGTACAGTAAGCTTATAAGTTGTGCCCCTAAATGTATTGTAAAATGCCCATTTAGCAGGGCGTCCACCGTGCGCCCCACTAAAAGTGATTGCGGCACTGCTGCACTTCTCATAATAATACTTATCAATTATAAAGACCAGAAGCTAAAAGTAATAAACTCGATATCGGTCGAACCCAAAGTATATAATACCGATAACCATTGTACCTACTCGCTACAATAACTTATTGTCATATTATAAGTGATTGGACCATTACTGTCACATATCCATACACACGTGTAATCCCCACGACCCCGCTACATACCAAGGGCCTTATTCTCGAGATCGATCGACAAGAAGTCGTGTGCGACTAAACTCGAATGATTATGTCGTAGTCGACAGCAAAACGCTATTCTCCAAAAGCATTCGACTAAAATTAGTCGCATTCGAGATTATGTCGACTAGTAAT
>NW_021768922.1:0-960 GCF_005508785.2 Acyrthosiphon pisum
TAGATACAAAAATTGAACATTTTATACATTTTTAACTACAAAATAATTTTTTAAATTAAAATTTGATAAATTTTGTCAAAATTTGATCTTTAAATGCTTATAAAAAAAAATTGTGCCTATGTATTTTTAATATTTTTCAACTGATATTGTAACAATATATCAGGAGCTTTGTATTAAATTTATACACTTTTTGGCCCAACAGATAAAACTTTATTGATATTTATAGAAAAAAAAACTAAAAAAATTTAAAACTGAAAATGTCCGTAAACAGCTCAAAAAGAGTCAAAATATTTTCAAAATTGTATGGTGTTTAGGAAATGCTAATATTAACATTCAGTAAAATTTTCATGTATCTGCAGTTATTCGTTTTTGAATTACAACAAAATAAGGAAATCGCTACATGAGAAATCGAGTGAATATCCAATGTTGTAAAAATTTGAATTTCAAACTATCATAAAAATTTAATTTGACTTTCTTATAGATATTTTTTGTTTGATAAAGGTAGATAATCTTATAAGGAATCTTGTATTACATTTTCATATCTTAGATTTAAAAAGAAAAATTTTTATGAATTTCTAACTCGAAATAATTTGCAAATTTTCGTGATTTTTCCATATTTTGTCATTTTTTGAACTTTAAATGCTTATAAAAAAAAACTGTGACTAACGATTTTTAATATTTTTCATCTGCCTTTAAAACAATATACTAGGAGCCTTCTATTAAATTTTCAACCTTTTTTTATCCAACAAATAAAATTTTATTGATATTTTTAGAAAAAAACTAAAAAAAAAATGGAAAATGAAAATGTCCGTAAAGAGCTCAAAATAAATCAAAAATATTTTGAAAATGTTATGGTGTATATAAAATGCTAAGATTAACATTTCAGTCAAAATTTCATGTATCTACGGTCATTTTTTTTTAATGTTACACCAAAAAACCAAATTCCAATTTTGTGAAAAA
>NW_021768923.1:0-5004 GCF_005508785.2 Acyrthosiphon pisum
GCTTGACTGCTGCTGTACGTCCACTTCGGCCGGTCGAACATGCAGCGGTGACGAAACAGGCGGCGTCTCGATCTTGACCTCGGTGACAACGGTCGTCATTATTGTTGTTTTGACCAATGAAATGTAATACCGGAACTTTGGACTGGCATAATTTGCCACGATCCTTCCGGTCGTAACTGCGGACGATAAATATAATATATTATATTAATACTGTAACCAATTGTAACTATTTACTGGTAACTCACTGACGGGCGAGCTAATGTTTAGAAACCTAAAACAGGTTCATAATATGACATAGAAATCGGCTAGTAGGTTAATTTTAGACTATACAAAATGTTTATAGATGTCAATAATAATGTACTTATATAGATAGATACCTATTCTATAATTTTATATAGTTTAAGGTTTATTAATTTTTTTTTTCTTTAAATATTTCATTTTCTAAAACATTCAATAAAAATATAGGGTTTGCTTTGGCACCTTTATTTTTTCCGTGTCTTGCTAACCAGCCATAAATTTGTACAAACCCACGATGATCAATGAATAAGAGTTAAAATATATTATAATGCGTATAATATAATATATTATGTATTGAGGTAATGTATATATTTATTATGCAAAGATATGTACCTAGGTAATAGTTATAGATATTTATTATTGGCATGCCACATTGTATATTGCACGTTAAAAACTATTTCCAACTTCCAATTTTCCAAATCTTTAATTCATTAAGACATTATAATACCTATATTAATTCTTACGTGTCTCATATATACATGATATATACATAAATTACAAATTTACTATGATGAAGAAAAACTCAAAAGTGGCCTGGCAATGAAAAAAAAAAGTAAGCCTGCTTAAAAGTTGGCACCCGTGGCGTAAACTAATATTATGGTAACATTATTTTAAAATTTTTCGTTCATACCTATGCATGGCTAATATATAATAAAATAAGTTAATTCATATATTTTAGTGCTATACAATTTAAGATTATCAGCGTAAAACACTATTATAAGTAAAATATGTGATCTTAAACGTTAATTTTATGAATATAACGAAATTCCTGTTAAATGCACATTATTTGCAGGAAAATTTAATATTTATTGCGATTGGAAAATATTTAAACCTTGCTGTTTTTGAAAAGAGATAAACCATACAAGATAAATTGGTCTTATAAAGAAAAAATATTCCGGGAATATACACAGAGGCATTTATAACAAATAGTTATTATTTTTATGAGAAGTATTATAATAAAATGATAGACCATTAATATATATAAATATTACAAATTTAAAAACTGTATAGAAATCTGAGTAACATTAATAATTGTATACTTTTTTTTTTTAAATAAACTATTTTAGTAAATCGTTTAATTTTTAAATAAAAATACGTAGAGTTCATTAAATTTTAAATTTTTTGTAAACTAAAATATATATTTAAAATACGGGTAAGTCGATGTCGCTCTGCTGTACAGTAAGTTACAACTTACAAGTGGGTCACAGTATAATGGGTTGTATTAAATTTAAATTCAATAATATAATATCATTGTATACGAAAAGTGGTTCAGAGCGGGCCGACGGTTTGTCGGTCTGGATATTTTATATTGTTATTATTTATTATAGCCTGCGAATTGAATTAATATTATAATTAATTACAACAAAATAACTAAAATCATTATTTTTATTCGTTTCTATGGTGATAAAAAAGTGTTAGAAATTAAAATCCCGTTTTTAGTGGTTTTTTGTAATTTGTCGGTGGTTTTTCCCGTGACATTATAACTATTGGGAAAATTACCTCTCTAAAGTACCATCTTGATCTAATTTGCCAAAATATAAGATGTATTATGTATAATATGTACATACATATATGCACTATATTATGTTGAAATCGAAGCAATCCTTATAGTAGACATTTTGTATACAGGATAAACAAAAAAAAAAAAAAAAAAAATTAACACCATTGTAAAACCACTACCTAGCTTCTTCGCTCCGCTCAGAATCTAAAATTCTTAGTTTGAAAAGTTAATTTAATATTTATCGATGATTATTAACCTAGCACAAAGCATAAAGAAAAACTACCAATAAGTGTTTACAAAACCAAGAAACGATTCCCAGTGTTCATTCAACTAAATTTTGAATATACAATAATTAATTGTACCTGTTTATTGTGTATTTTATATCACCCCACACAAATATCGCTTAATATTTGTGAATATGAGCAAGTTGAAATAAATATCCAATTGTGCCTAGATTTTAAAATTTTTGTTAAAAATGTGTATACATATAGGTCTGAAATATTTGAGTTCTCCGAGTCATGTGCGAATTAAGTGATTTTTTGTGGGCACTATTTTTGGGATGAAGGAATGCTTAGAGAATTTCATGTTCTATATAGTTAATAGACTGACTATTGAACATTGGTAGTTTGTTATTGCGGTTATTAGTTGGTGGTACTATTAAGATGTAATTTAATTATACTGTTACGAATAATTTTATACATTACGTAAAATATTATAAATTAATAATATTAAAATAGATCTCGTCTGGTATCATTAAAATTATAATTAAGTTTGATGGTATCGGTATTTAGTATTATCCCTTTTCTCTTTGTACTGTGACTCTGTGATACGTCAAAATAACTATCAACTGGGCGTCGAGTGTACTGAAAACTTTTGACCTAACTGCAAGCTCTTACAAAGTTTTAATGATACGTGGACAACGGACATATAACAGAGATTGAAGGGATCAGAAGTGAGTGTGGATAGATAGGGGAAAGACAGAAGTAAAAGGGTGAATGTGAGAGAGTAGAAATCGTTAGTATCCTATCCTACTAAATTCGGATGTCATGTTCAGGTCGGAAAATCCGTGAACATGGAAATCGAGTTTTTCCCTATTTTAAGTATCTTACATAATTTTAGTTCTTACCAATCAGTGTTATAGGTACCCAAAGAGTTTCCACAGAAAACTTCAAAGGGGGCTCTTTAAACGTTACTCCAAATTACATGGAAAGAGTTCCACCCATTTTGCTGTAGACTCCCTGCAGCAATCCATTGTAATACTATCCTTAAAATGTACTAAAGTTAATAACAATGACTATTTACCAACTGAATATAACTGTTTTTTCTTAATAAAGGTATTAAAACTAAATTCTACTTTCATTTGTTTTAAATATAATATGCTTGTAAATATTTATTATAATATGCTAAACCTATATTCAAATTTTCGCTTGATATTTTATTTCTATTTTTAGGGATATTAAGTTATTCTTTATTATAAAATATTATTATATAAAGCACTTTAAAGTGCATTTTACAGCTTGGGAGCTAAAAAAACTTTTTGTGAAATGTGTTTAATCAATTGTAGGTATATGATCAGAATAACAGTAAAGAATAGCACTATATTTTCAAACATCCCAAAAGATGGATGGTCCTTATTCAGGGATCCATGCTCGAAATATTTCAATAAATTTTAAGCATTTATTGATTAAGTATAATAATATAATTATAGTTAACTATAAAATAATAAAATAAAATTACTTAAAGTTTATAAAAGTACTAATTAATAAGATATAGGTAAGCCAATTTCACTACGGTGTTTAAGGAGTGTAATTGTATTATTGTTCATTTAAAATACAACATTTGATTTAAGTTATAACCAATATATCAATAGTGGACCCTTAATGTTAGTGTCAAGGTCTTTTGTTTAAAAAATAGGTATTCAATAGGTGTAAACAATAAACATTTATCGTCTTATTGTACAAAACATTCAAATTTTCTCGTTGGTTGGGAAGGGGACAAAATCTATTTTAGCGACACTCTCTGTATTGATAACTTACCTCTTGACAGGCTAATGCTGCACGCACAATCTAAAGCAGCACCGAAAAGATGTATAAAGATCATAAATAAACATACAAGATAACAAGGGATGCGAGAGGTCGCGTCGGGGGTATCCGAGGGATCGGCCGAGCGAATTTGTGCGCGTGTGTTTTGTCAAAAGACCGTCACGAGGGACGAGACGTAAAAAAAAGAAACAGCACGGAATCACAATATAAAGTGTTCTTGTATCTTTGAAACTTTTTTAGTAAATCCGAAGAAAAAAACGGGAGAAATGTGACTTCGGCTGTAGGAAAATATGTCAACGCTATTCGTCACCACCGTGCTCTCTCTATCATATACAGCTCGCATTTCGTCCAATAGCACCAGTTAATAAGACGAATTCCGTATAGGTACTTTTTCAACGAGCGTCCAATAAAAGTTCAATTTTTCACCTCCACCGCCGTGTTGGAAGTTCGGGAATTTAATGGGTGCATCCATCGTCGATGTTATGACGTGTACTGTATACAGAATAATGGCACAGAACGACGTCGACGAACGGTAAGGAAATCGGAGAACGGCGCCATGTGATATCGTATTGTACAAGACAAATATTATGTATATACAATACAATGCGATGCCGCCTCGGCCAATAAAACGCCTGTCTATTCATATACCTATAAGTGTATTATAATATCTGTACAGTAAATGCTCGGAATTTATGAACGCGCGAAATATCGAATTTGAATCGTCATTCGTAACCGTATCCCATAGGTATATTATGTTATATTAATACGTGGTTTAACGATGTGATCGAATAATATCCCTCATAATAGCAATGTAGCCAAGTACTGGTGTTGTCATAACAATAATAGATTATGCAACATTGTACACGCAGGACGGTGATGAATACGCAGCCATTTCAATATTATATTGGGCTTCATTAACTTTAGCATTTGTTCCCCCATCTTTCCACCTCCACCAAGTGGAAAAAAAATGCTGTAAGAATATTTAGGCACTTACGTTACAATTATCACAAAATATTGTGGTTGGTATAATAATGTTCAAATCGTACGTAGAAACTCTTCAAAATTTTACATTTCAAGTTTTTGAATAAAAACTTTTACAGCCATATTTCATATTGACTATATTATATATCCAAGTCTTTTGAGTTTTATAGTTACTCATACTTT
>NW_021768924.1:0-719 GCF_005508785.2 Acyrthosiphon pisum
AGCGGTTTTAAAATATTTCGTTATTCGTATTTTGTGATACTTCAGTAATGAATTTAACTAAGAAAAAATTGGGGGGGGGGGGGTTGACCCCCCCAGGACACCCCCCTAAATACGCCACTGAATATAAATACCTATAGGTACATTGTGGACGTATATGAATAATTAAATTCAGTTGTATTTGGATGTTAATTTAACTATTATGGTTATAATAAAAAGAGTGTAATATGTTATAAGTTTAAAAAAAATTTAAAATAAAAAACGCAACGTAATTAAAATTAATCATTGTTTTTTTAGTTGCCAAACAATGAAAGTGGTTGGAAAAATATAGCAGCAGATTTTTACGATAAATGGAATTTTCCCAACTGCCTCGGGGCTATTGACGGAAAACATATAGTGATCCAGTGCCCTGCAAATAGTGGATCTGAATACTATAATTATAAGGGAACGTTTAGTATTGTGCTTATGGCTGTCGTGAACTCGGATTATAGTTTTACTTATGTGGATATCGGCTGTCAAGGCAGAATCAGTGATGGTGGCGTACTTCGGAACACGTCGTTTTTTAAAAAAACTGGAGACTGATGAATTAATACCACAAGAAGGAATACTACCTAATACAAATGTTTCATTACCATATGTATTTGTGACTGATGAAGCTTTTGCCCTGAGTAAGACATAATGAAACCTTACTCAGGAGTCTATGAAAATGGAAACTGCAAAAG
>NW_021768925.1:0-1076 GCF_005508785.2 Acyrthosiphon pisum
TCATAATATTATTTTTTAATTATTATTATCAATTGGGGAGGGGGTTAAGGGCGTTAAAATATGGTTTCGCCGAGGGTGCCAATATTTCTAGCGCCGGCCCTGGATATTTAAAAAAATCATTACCAAATTTCAAAATAATAATAATATATCCATTCATTTTTTGTACGAATCATACCAGTAAACAACTTATCGGCGAGTGCATGGTAATACATACATTATTGTAGTATATTATTTAAGCCATGGGCGAGTTCAAGAAAACTATAATGCACCAATGTACAAAATTATAGATGCGGGTTCGTGAGAAGCATTTCACTTGTGTACATGCCTGTACAGGTTTCGTTTCGACGACGGATTTCGTAAGGCGGAGTATGGGGGTAGTGGTAGCGATAAATGATAACATTGTTTCCGCGGTACTACCATGTATTATTTGTAACGCATAAAATCTAAATATAGTAGAATACGTTTATTACGAACATTATAATATTAATTATTATTCTGTGTTACGAATTCAACCCAATGTTGAAGGCCTAACAGCCAGGCGGGCGGTTATCCGCGACACATTTGTACAGTGTAAAAACTAAAACAAGTCAAAACACGCAACCAGCATTATAATGGAATTGATGTGCATATTTGTTTCTATGCACATAAAGCCGGGATTACACAGAGCGGGTAAAACCGCACAGTAAGGAGACCGATAAGACAAATTGTCGGGAAAAACGCGCCGCGCGCCGTGCATACAATCTTTGCCGCGCAACCCCGCGCAACACGAATCAGACGACGCTCAACTGTACCGCGCTATATCGCTCCACACTCCACACCGTCACCGCGGCGTTGCGCATTAGAGAGAGAAAACAAATAGTGGCATCCTATTAATAAATATAATATAGTAAACTGGACACGTTCGCCACAAGGCGCGAGGTTATCTGATGTATGTGATTGGTGGGGGAGTGTGCGACGGCTAACGGCTAAGACCAACGGTCTAACTCTTGGTGGCGACAATCGTCCGTCACTAACTTTTCTCCGTTCACGGAAGGTTGACCTCCTAGAGATTCCTGCAACAACGTCTGACGTAAGTA
>NW_021768925.1:3587-4696 GCF_005508785.2 Acyrthosiphon pisum
TCTTAACTCAAAATAATTTGCTAATTTTCGTGCATTTATTCCATATTTTGTTAATTTTTGAACTTTAAATGCTTATAAAAAAAAACTGTGACTAAGGATTTGTAATATTTTTCATCTGCTTTTTAAATAATATACTTGGAGCCTTTTATTAAATTTTCAAGCTTTTTTAATCAACAAATAAAATTTTATTGATATTTTTAGAAAAAAAAATAAAAAAAAATAAAAACTGACAATGTCCGTAAAGAGCTCAAAATAAGTCAAAATATTTTGAAAATGTTATGGTGTATAGAAAATGCTAAGATAAACATTCAGTCAAAATTTCATATATTTACGGTCATTTGTTTTAAAGTTACACCAAAAACCAAAATCGATTTTCTCGAAAAATCGATTTTGCGTAAAATTTCCCGTTTTTCCTTAATTTTTCTTTGGTTTTACTTGGCGCTTTTGAAAATTACTGCGAATTTTAAATTTTGACCTCCCCAATGCACCATCGATATTCACTTTCCAATCGAACAAGATACTGAAGTTGTAAATCGAAGCATTATTTCGACTACTTATCGACTTATCGTGTACACAGACACAAAAAAATATAAAAAAAAATATATAGAAAAAAAAAAACACATATCATTGTAAAATCAATACATTCATCGTTCCACTCAGAATCTAATATTTTGTACCAAAAAAATTAAAAAAATATATTAACAAATTATTTTTTTAAGTAATATTATAAAGTTGTATTAGATATAGGTTTTAAACGAGTAGATAATAAAAAAATTCAAATTCAAATTCTCGTCAGTTGTCATAAAAATTTGGTAAATTGTCCGGTCTTCTTATTTTTTCAAAAATCTACAAATAATTTTATTAAAATTTAAAACTTTTTATTTAAACTATTTTTGATTTGTTTTTTTAAAAAAACTTTACCTTACCTTACCCTATACTGAACTATTATAAATTGAAACATGCATTTCTCCCAACATTTTATTATTGTATAACAATCAAGTCGGTATTCTTATCTTGTAATTGACTGCAGCCTAAAAATACTTTCCGTAGTCAAATTATAGCGTAATGACCGCGCTCTACTAATTAAATGGATTTTTAGTTACCGCCGA
>NW_021768926.1:0-674 GCF_005508785.2 Acyrthosiphon pisum
TTTTACATATTTTGTCAATTTTTGAACTTTAAATGCTAATAAAAAAAAACTGTGACTAAGGATTTTTAATATTTTTCAAATCTCATTGTAACAATATAGTAGGAGCCTTGTATTAAATTTTCAAGTATTTTTATTCAACAAATAAAGTTTTATTGACATTCATGGAAACTGAAAATGTCCCTAAAAAGTTCAAAATAAATCAAAATATTTTGAAAATTTTATCATGTATAGAAAATGGAATTATAAACAACCAGTGAAAATTCCATGTATCTACGGTAATTTGTTTTAAAGTTACACCAAAAACCAAAATCAATTTTCTCGAAAATTCCCGTTTTCCTTAATTTTTCTTTTGTTTTTCACGGCGCTTTTGAAATCTATTGGAAAAATTTTACTTTTGACCCCCCAAAGTACCAACTAGATTCACTTTCCGATCAGAAAAGGTACTGTTGAAGAAAATCCAAGCACTTTTACTGTCCTAAAACGTGATGACAGACACAAAAATAAAAAAATAAAAAACACACATCATTGTAAAATCAATACATTCATCGTTCCACTCAGAATCTAAAAAACCATTTATCTAAATCAAGTTATTTATTTTTTATAATTTTTTAAAATATCGGTATTTTTATCAAATTAATTTAGAACGCGATAACTTTTTTTATTAATATTTGGTA
>NW_021768927.1:0-765 GCF_005508785.2 Acyrthosiphon pisum
GCTATTCGAATAACACGAAAAGTTATCGTGTGTATTATTCGAAAACAAATACAATTTCGTTGTCTAGAGACATCATATTCGAAAACGAAAGCAATACATTTGAGAATATAATTGTAGACAAATTAGAATTCACAGATACACCGACTCAGATCAAGGACGATCCGGTCAAGGTCGAATCGACGATGGTCGACAACAGGAGTGGCACGGTATTTCGGGATTGGAACACATTAAAAGCGCCGATCAGATACAATGTGTCGTCGTTCATCGCCAATTGCGACCATCCACTAAATCGTGATGAAGCAATCAGTGGCCCACATAAAAACGAATGGGAGGACGCTGTGCACGATGAAATAACGTCATTACACGCAAACAACACTTGGTCACTAGTTAATTTGCCTCAGGGCAAGGTTGCATTACGTAATGCATGGGTATTCAAAACTAAATATGAAACTGACGGTAATATAGATAAATTTAAGGCCAGATTGGTCATTAAAGGTTGTTCACAGAAGTACGGTATAGATTACAATGAAACATTTTCGCCAGTGGTCAGATACGAGTCAATAAGGGCGATATTCGCAGTAACAGCTGTGGAAAAATTAATATTACAACAATTCGACATCAAGACAGCATTTCTGTACGGAGAACAACAGGAAGAAATATACATGGTACAACCACAAGATACGAGGATGGATCGAATAAAGTATGTAAGCTCAGCAAAGTTTGTATGGCTTGAAGCAAGTCCAAGTTGTTGGATATACGCTTTAA
>NW_021768928.1:0-1302 GCF_005508785.2 Acyrthosiphon pisum
GAGTATTTAAAATTGTAAATTGTTTGTGTATTTTAAAGTACTCATAACTCGCTTAAAAATTAAAATATAATAAAAAGCTCATGAGGTTGTCTAGATAATAATCTTACCTTTAGATTTTATAAGAGGTCAATTTACTCTAATGTTTAAGCTAACGGAGCTACACGTGTTCTGCTTTGCGTATAATTTGCTATGTTATGCACTTGTAAGACGGAGACAACACATGCGGGTATCACGTCCTCTTAAGTAGCAAGTATATCTTTGTTTAGTCATATACTTATATATGTCTACTACCTACCTATGTCGCAATCCCTAAAATCAGATTTATGATATTTTAAAAGTAATTAAATATAATATTTGAATGTGTTATGTGTAATAATGGACCATCAATTTATTTTTATTTTTTTACCATACAACTGTAGAAGTTTGTAAATTTTAAATTTTTTGAATGTTTGTTGTAATTTGGCACCTATTTACATTTTTAACGTATTTACAATATTTTAATAAAACAAAAGAAAATATTTAAATATTTTATAAATAACCTACATATTTAAAATTTGCCCCCAAAATTTGTTTTATTTGCCCTTTAAATTATGCAGCATCCCACGCCCTTTTTTACCAGTCCGCGCCTGTGTATTTATGTGAAATAATAATTAAGAACAAAGTGTTCACTTTTTTGTTTGAGCCATTTTTTTCCTATTAAAACGAATGAAATAAAATAAGACATTTAAATTAAAATAATCAGAAGACACCTACAAGTAGTTAAAAAAGTAATATTTTTATTTTACTGATTATATGGTGCAAAATATATTAAGCTTAAATTAATTTTGTTGTGTCAAACTGTAGAACGAAGTTACTGAAAAACCTTTTAGCGTGGAATAAAAACGGGTTTACATGTTTTTGGGATGAAGGTATGGGATCAAACTCGTAATCAACAATTTCTAAGTAACCAGGTTTCGAAACTTTTTTGTATTTTAAAATCAGTCGTCAGCAAATCAGGTGGACTTTTTAGATAAGGAATTTCACCCGTATAATACTATACGCTTCATCCATTTTAAGTAGATTTAAGTGAGATATTATACGTCATTAAAAACTATAGGTTAAGTTAATTTGGACTTGAATTATTAATTTATTATTATGTGGTACTTGCAATTATATATTATAATATACTAATATGTAATAATTAAGGTATTTGAAAATATGGAATGACTATAATGGTCAATCATAAATAATCGGGATTTTTAAATTATATAGAGAATTATTTACTAATCGAGCCCAATCATTGATCAAAGGTTGAACTTTTTT
>NW_021768929.1:0-1276 GCF_005508785.2 Acyrthosiphon pisum
ATGGCAACTATTTAAAAAATAAATAAAAATAAAATTGCCAATTTCCATCGTGAATCTCGAGATTTTTTTTGCATATTTTATATTTTTTGTGTAAATTGTGTATAATATAGTGTGTTGATCTGAAGCATATTTCTGCTATGAGTCTTTTACGTCAGCCAACAGTTGGTTTATTGTTATAATAATGCTGGCTTATTAATATTGATATTGCTCTTCAGATAACATGTCTAAAGATCCTGAAATGCTACTGTGAAATGGATACTATCCCCAAATTTTGTATAATTTTGTTTAATTTCTATAATTATTATGACTTTTTTTTAAATAATTTTGTGTTTGTCATTATTTATTTTTGTATTTTTTTTTTTAACTTATTGCATTTTATTTTTATATTTTTTTTATTTAATATTATAATGTTTTTCATATTTATTTTTATATGCTTTTATTATTAGCAAATAAGCAATTTTTGTGTGTTTGAATACATATATATATATATATTTAAGTATAAGAATTTAATATACTTTTATAGGTCCTTTTGTGCAAGTATTTTATATTTACTCTATTTCCAACAATACATTGTAACAATCAACTCGATTTGCCATCCAACAAAATATTCTAATTATTCACAACAAGTACAAGGGATCGGCCGAGCCTTATTTTCATAATTGACACCAGTTTAAATACAATACATTTTTCTTTGTTTGATCAAAAAGCATGAAAATATAATACACGGTCCTTAATATATTTTTACAATAGCAGTTGAAAAATATTTAAAATACATAGGTATGCATAATTTTTTTTATAAATATTTAAAGTTTTAATTTCAATAAAATTTATCAAAATTTAAATTTAAAATGCTGGTAAGTGAATGTCACTCTGCTGTATAGTAGGTTACAAGTGGGTCAATGTATAATGGATTGTATTAAACTTGAATTCAATGAAATAAGATAATTTGTATCCAGGATAAAAAAATAAATAAAAATCATTGTAAAACCATTAGATTCTAAAATTATTTAATAGTTAAAAATTCAAAATATTATATTATTATTATAATTTATATATTAATAACAACAATTTAAGTATAATATACAGTATCCAAGGTTGCCAAACCGTCTCTGCTCAGAACCGTTTTGTGTACACATGAATATATCAATGAATTTAAATTTACAGTCATCCAATTGTAGCCTACTGTACAGCAGAGCGACTTCCACTAATCCGCTTTCTTTTATTTATTTTTAAAAAAAAAAATGGTTTCCCCCCCCCCCCCCCAATTTAAAATTCC
>NW_021768930.1:0-3369 GCF_005508785.2 Acyrthosiphon pisum
CCTAAATATTGCCCCTTATTGAAGACACTTGAGCACGTTTAAAGTTATTCATAGTTCATACTCATGGTAGTAGTGTAGTACGGTATAAACTATAAGATATATAGATTGTATTGTATTTATTATAATCAAGACAGGCTAAATCACTGCGACGTGTTTCCACGCATCTCGTAATGCTGTTGTTATACCTACACAGTTATTGTCTATTAGTATAAGGTCTACTGTGTGCATGTAAGTTTGTAACCGTATAATATTAGTGTCTTACCTACCGCATATTTTGGCGACAGATAAACGGGTAATCTCAGCGAACTCTGAGATGTTAGCATAACAGTGATGTTCACCAACAAAATAGGGTATGCAAGTTTTCCCATGATTGCAATAAATCTACTGTGAAACAAATGTTCAAGTAAACCTGTAAAAACATTTGAAGTTGTAATATAATAAAAGTGATAAAATACGATTGAGAACGCTTGATTTTTTTCCCCAACATCTGTAAATTTAATCCAACAATAATTTGAGCACGATAATTAGGAAGACTCACACTCCCTGGGATATCTTAAAAACACGATTTCACTCACCGTAGCCAGACGTGAAATAACTTATGACAACCCATGCACTCACTACTGCCGTCGTACAATGGTAGATAGTTGAGTACAAGGCATGTTCCAATGGATAATAAGGTCTATTTCTGGCATAGAATACGACCCCGTAAAACTGAACCCATAAAGCAAACGATAAAATAGCAAATGTTCCACCGTGAACCACCGTCTGTACGCACGACACACAAATAAAACATCAATAGGTATCATTACATATCAGTAAAAACACGAATATAGATACTATGGTTGCACAACGAACAATAATATGACGGCGCCAAATGTTCTTATCAAGTTACATAAATACATACATAGTATCCATACAAAAAAAAGTCGCGACATACTAGCGCTCCACCGTGGCATACCGTGGCTAGGTAACCCGGTTTGGTTACCGTACTTAGTAGTAGTAAGTTGTAGAGGGCGCTAGTAAAACGCGACTTTTTGTCAGAATTGATAAGAACATTCGGCGCCGCTCAGCACTGTGATCCAATATGGGCCGTCGTGCAACCATAGTATCTATATCCGTGGTAAAAACCATGATTTAAGATATACAGGTTGCGTATCGAACTCCCATAATTTGATCGGTGAACTAACTATCTGAAACAGCTGTTCCCACTACTACTAGCGCACCGAGAGGACAAGTTTATAGATTCAATAATATTATATACTGTAGGCATTATTGGTATAAAAAGCTGATAACCGTGGTTATATATATATTAAATATTAATTAACATATTTAAACCACAACGAACGCTAGTGATCGGGGGTCTCAACTGTTTCAGATAGTTGGTTCACCGGTCATCATAAAGCACTATTCGTTATAGGCCGATGCTTAATCTGTATAATATCTTAAATCGTGGTAAAAACCAATACATTTGCCGATAAATGTTTGTAAAATACATGATAACATTCTCTAGGAATACTAATAATTACTTGTGAAAATTTCACTTTTTTTTCCTTCAGTTTTTCCACTAGAAAGCTACTGGCTAAGCCTATAAAGAATGGACTGGCCCGCATGTAACTTGGTCGGTACGACTTCAACAATAAAACTTGTCTTATTAACAATAGGTGTCTATAAACAATATTATAATTATATATTGTGGTACAATATACCGTATTATTATATTATACAGTTTTATAAATAATTCAATAATAATAATATATAAGCTGTTGCTTAAAACCAAACACTGTCGTTAAATCATCCACTACTATTTAAATTATAACCTTCAAAAATATTTGTAGGTAGGTACCTAGGTACGTATTAGTTGTAATAATAATAATAATAATTACAACGTCGTTCAGTCGTTTCACTCATTATAGTGATAGAAAACCGTATGACTATACAGTATACAACATAAAAATGTTGACGTTCAAATATATAACGAATTCAGAATAATCGTTAAATCAGAATTGAGAATAGGTTCAACCAATCTCAGTTATCCGATGCACTACTTGTGCGTCCAAATTTTCTTTCAATTACTAAAATACTTAACATACGTTGAAGGAAACTTATCCATTCCATCTCTTCCCGTCAAAAGAGTGATTATGAATGGCACGGATATCGACAAACCAATTATTGTGCCAAGCAATGCGATTCCGTATTTTGGGTTTTTCGTGTAAACGTAAACGACAATAACTCCGATGACGAAAAACTGAATATCACACGATAAGTACCAGCCCATTATGAGGCACTGGAATAAAAAATAAATAGAAATTAATTTTTACAACTATGTTTAATACCAGTGAGTAATCAACAAATATTGGTATCAAGGCATTGGTTGGATGAATATTAATGTCAAAAATGGGATTCGGTTAATTTACAAGTTTCGTAGCCCGTGGTATTACGATTGCGCATATTTCAGTCTTAGCTATAGCCGCAGTATTTTGATACACATCCTTCGTCATCTTTATCATAGTTCTCCACTTCTTATTGGCTATCAATCATACATGTATTAAAACATAAAACAAAATCAACCAATGAGAAGTAGAGAACTACGACATGCCTACAACTGTGATGATATCCATCTAATTTGTTACTTATGCTGATTGCTGAATAATATATATAAATATAAAATGTTTCTTGTCTAAATATGAATTATCGTGTATCAATGTATTATTGTGGATTAAAAATTAAAATACATCGTAATACCTGATGGTCGACTTCAACGAAATTACTTATGAACAACAGGTTGGTCCACCAATAGTTCTTACATATCTCGGCTTCTCCCCACGACTTTATTGGCCACAGCGGACCGTCTCCGAGGTGGGGTATAATATGCGCCGTGATGGCCATCATCGCGCAATAAGCCGGTAACATTCTAAGACGAAATGAGAATTATTAGGAATAAACGACATAATATTACATTGTTATGTTGTTGATGGCGTATCGGATTCTGAGCGGAGCGAAAGAATGTATTAATTTTACAGCAATGTGATTTTTTTTGTTGATATTTAGTTATAATCCTATATACCTAACGAAATGTTAAAATGACCATTTTCCATGGTAGTATTTTCAAACAATTTTGACTCTTTTCAAGTTATTCAAAGTCATAAAAATTTTTAAAATGTTATAAATTATTATTCAGTTAGAAATTCATAAAATTTTTTTAAGATTATTCTAAAACGAAATGAGAACTATTAAGAATAAACGACATAATATTATATTGTGTTATCGATGGCGTATTATTCTTGTTGAATATGATATCAATAATTATAACACTTATGTTGATTCATTAAAACATATTTATCATGGCTAAATATATAGGTATGATCGCAT
>NW_021768931.1:0-935 GCF_005508785.2 Acyrthosiphon pisum
ATTGCTGTCTTTTGGTTTTTCATACCCATGGTATACTCCTACTGGAAACACATATTTATGATGAGGTTGTACATAAGCCAATATTGGCCAAAATTGACTGGAGCTACATTTTGATAAAGGCAGTCCATCGATACCGATTGCAATTTTAACTTCGTCATCTAAAGAAAAAATTGATGCACATCTTTTAATACCATTACCCAATCCAAAATGATAATATTCAGCAGTGGAGCTCATAGTTCTCAAATTTAAAATTTTAGTTGATTTATTGTGTAGCAATGTCCTACAATCTTTAGGCAAAAAGTCAAGGCCGGCTTTATTTTTTAGTACATCTAAAAGCGCATTTACAGCATTTTGAGGAACATTAAAATCTACTGCCCATTTCCCAATAGCTTGTTTAACGTTTTTTTTATGGTTAAAATGTACATCATTATCTTCATGAATTATTGATGCCCCCTCGTTATTAGTTATGACATGCTGAATGTGGTCCAAGTTATCAAATCCAACAGATAAATCTTCAATAGATACACTCTTGGAATTATTTTGATCATTTGTTATACTGTTATAATTCAAAACCAAATTGTCATCATCAACATTATTATCATCATAATCATCAGAACAAGATGATTCTAAAGCTAGCAGTTCATTTTGAATTCTTCTACGTTTGGTTCTATATGATCGCGAATTATACATTATTTATTATAGTATGTACCAATATGCGCAAGTACAATATTTTTAATTTATAATAAATCTATAATATTTTACGGGGATATATTATACTCGCACAATTATATTTATAGTATATTATATAGGTGTATATATATATATAATAAATGTAAAATGTAATATACCTAATATGATTTTATACGCACTGTACACGTGTAGGTAAATGTTAATGTGTAATGGATAATGGAATATAAAATATACCTATATAAAAG
>NW_021768932.1:0-1087 GCF_005508785.2 Acyrthosiphon pisum
AAATGCAGTAAATCACTTTAAACTACTTGAAAATCGATTATTGTTTCAAAGAAATTCTGGAATTCAGGTAAAATACTAAGCAAAAGTGCAGTAAAGCCATATACTAAGAACAAAAGCAGCAAGTCCATGGATTTACTGCATTATTTCTTAGGAATCGGATTTCTAGAAGTTTTACATGCTCTTTCTGTATATTGCCTTAGTATAATATTGTGTGTTCAAATGGCTTCTTTGCCGTAACTCCACTAACCTATATGTTATAACAATATTTTATTAATCTACCTTTATATCTTGATACAAGTCAGTATCTAATCACTACTTTTAGATTCTGAGTGGAACGATGAATGTATTGATTTTACAATGATGTGTGTTTTTTTTTTTATTTTTTTTTGTGTCTGTCATCACGTTTTAGGACAGTAAAAGTGCTTGGATTTTCTTCAACAGTACCTTTTCTGATAGGAAAGTGAATCTAGTTGGTACTTTGGGGGGTCAAAAGTAAAATATTTCCAATAGTTTTCAAAAGCGCCGGGAAAAACAAAAGAAAAATTAAGGAAAAACGGGAATTTTTACGCAAAATCTGTTTTCGAGAAAATCGATTTTGGTTTTTGGTGTAACTTTAAAAAAAAAGACCGTGGATACATGAAATTTTGACTGAATGTTTACATTTCCATTTTCTATACACGATAAAATTTTCAAAATATTTTGACTTATTTTGAGCTCTTTACGGACATTGTCAGTTTTCATTTTTTTTTTAGTTTTTTTTCTAAAAATATCAATAAAATTTTATTTGTTGGATAAAAAAGCTTGAAAATTTAATAGAAGGCTCCTAGTATATTGTTTCAAAGGCAGATGAAAAATATTAAAAATCGTTAGTCACAGTTTTTTTTTATAAGCATTTAAAGTTCAAAAAATAACAAAATATGGAAAAATCACGAAAATTTGCAAATTATTTCGAGTTAGAAATTCATAAAAATTTTTCTTTTTAAATCTAAGATATGAAAATGTAATATAGATTCCTTATAAGATTATCTACCTTTTATCAACAAAAATATCTATAAGAAGTCAAATTAAATTTTTATGATCGTTTGAA
>NW_021768933.1:0-1061 GCF_005508785.2 Acyrthosiphon pisum
CCGTCTCGCTCAGAATCGTTTTTCTTATACAGTGATATATATCATTGAATTCAAATTTAATACTGTCCATTATACAGTGACCCACTTCTAACTACTGTACAGCAGATCGACATCCACTTACCCACCTTTCTTTCTATGAATGTCAATAAAACTTTATTTGTTGAGTAAAAATACTTGAAAATTTAATACAAGGTTCCTACTATATTGTTACAATGAGATTTGAAAAATATTAAAAATCCTTAGTCACAGTTTTTTTTTATTAGCATTTAAAGTTCAAAAATTGACAAAATATGTAAAAACCACGAAAAATACCAAATTATTTTGAGTTAATAATTCGTAAAAATTTTTCTTTTTAGAACTAAGATTTTAAAATGTAATACAAGATTCCTTATAGGTTAATCTACCTTTATCAAAAAAAAAAAATGTCTATATGAAACTCAAATTAAATTTTTATGAGCATTTAAAATTCATATTTTACAACATTTGATATTCACTCGATTTCTTACGTAACGATTTTTTTATTTTATTGTAATTAAAAAACGAATGACTGTAGATACTTTAAAATTTCACTGAATGTTTATATTAGCATTTTATATACACGATAAAAATTTAAAAATAACTTGATTCTTTTTGAGCTGCTTACGGACATTGTCATTTTTCAATTTTTTCAATTTTTTTTTCTACAAATATCAATAAAATTGTATTTGTTTGGTAAAAATGCGTGAAAATATAATGCAAGGCTCCTGATATATTGTTACAATAGCAATTGTAAAATATTAAAAATACATAGGCACACATTTTTTTTATTAGCATTTGAAGTTGAAATTTTGACAAAATTTATCAAATTTAAAATTGAATAATTATTTTGTAGTTAAAAATTTATAAAATGTTCAACTTTTATATCTAAAGATTGAAAATTTAAAACAAGATTTCACGTAAATATTTAATTCTGTCACCAAAATTCTAAGAAATACATAAGCACAGTTTATTTTTATAGTAATTTTAAGTTCAAACTTGGACGAAATTACATATTAAAAAACCTGAATACTATTTAGTTATTT
>NW_021768934.1:0-497 GCF_005508785.2 Acyrthosiphon pisum
TATTGCCTTAAAACATAATAATAATAACATTTACATTAAATAAATATTTCTTTAAAAGTAAAATAAATATAAAAAGGTGGGTAAGTGGATGTCGCTCTGCTGTACAGTAGGTTACAAGTGGGTCACTGTATTAGTGGATAGTATTAAATTTGAATACAATGATATAATATCACTGTATAAGAAAAACGATTCTGAGCGGAGACGGTTTGTCAGTCTAGGTATTAGACATATTATTATAGGTATACTTATCTATAGTATTAAAAAAAAATTCCAAATTAATAATATCACAATATCCATCAGGTAACGCGTTATACATCAACAACAAACCGTGGTAATATCATAGATATATAATAGTATACTTTAGAAGTTTCCAGTGCCCACAAATAATATTATACAATCATTACAATCACAACAAAATAACTAAAATATTTATTCCAGGTTTTAGATTCTGAGTGGAACGATGAATGTATTGATTTTACAATGATGTGTGTTTTTTA
>NW_021768934.1:506-674 GCF_005508785.2 Acyrthosiphon pisum
TTTTTTGTGTCTGTTTACACGATAAGTAGTCGAAATAATGCTACGATTTTCAAATTCAATATCTTGTTCGATCAGAAAGTGAATATCGTTGGTGCATTGGGGAGGTCAAAATTTAAATTTCCCAGTAGTTTTCAAAAGCGCAGGGAAAAACAAGAGAAAAATTAAGGA
>NW_021768935.1:0-771 GCF_005508785.2 Acyrthosiphon pisum
TTAATATGTAATTTCGTCCAAATTTGTACTTAAAATGACTATAAAAATAAACTGTGTAAATGTATATTTTAGATTTTTTAGTAACAGAATTAATTACTTACGTGGAATCTTGTTTTAAATTTTCAATTCTTAAATACAAAAATTGAACATTTTATATATTTTTAACTACAAAATAATTTTTCAAATTAAAATTTGATAAATGTTGTCGAAATTCGATCTTTAAATGCTTATAAAAAAAAATTGTGCCTATGTATTTTTAATATTTTTCAACTGATATTGTAACAATATATCAGGAACTTTGTATTAAATTTATACACTTTTTGGCCCAACATATAAAACTTTATTGATATTTATAGAAAAAAAAACTAAAAAAATTTTAAACTGAAAATGTACGTAAACAGCTCAAAAAGAGTCAAAATATTTTCAAAATTGTATGGTGTATAGGAAATGATAATATAAACATTCAGTAAAATTTTCATGTATCTGCAGTTATTCGTTTTTGAATTCAAACAAAATAAGGAAATCGCTACATGATAAATCGAGTGAATATCCAGTGTTGTAAAAATTTGAATTTCAAACGATCATAAAAATTTAATTTGACTTTCTTATAGATATTTTTTGTTTGATAAAGGTAGATAATCTTATATTACATTTTCATATCTTAGATTTAAAAAGAAAAATTTTTATGATTTCTAAATCGAAATACTTTGCAATTTTCGTGATTTTTCCATATTTTGTCATTTTTTGAACTTTAATGCTGATAAAAAAAAA
>NW_021768936.1:0-1104 GCF_005508785.2 Acyrthosiphon pisum
AGCTAAAAATCCGATTTAGATGGTCTACTAAAATAATCTGAAATTTTTATTTTGCATTTTTTTGCATTTTTTGCCTTTATTTCTCATTTATATCATTTTATCACGGTCCTACATTTTAAATCATTTTTTTTCGACAAATACGTCATTTTTCTAAAATATAACGAAATTTTCTTTTACATACATTTAATGCTTAATTTTTTTCATTAAATGTGAAAATGTCATAAAAATAAAATATACCTAATATCTTATTTTAACTTTTAAATATAGCTTATTGTTGTTAGTGTTACGAAAATAACTAGGTACACTAAAATTACTGACCGTGGTCGAGCTGTTTATCTCGCAATGTTTGAAATATGGTGTATTTATAGTTTATACTTTATAGTATATTTATATTTATAGGGTATTATTGTAAATAATAAGTAGGTAGAAAATCGATTTTGATTTTTGGTGCAACTCTAATCAAATAACCGTAGGTACATGACGTTTTGACTAGCTTAATATAGCTACTAATTGTATATACTAGCATTTTCAATACACCATTCCATTTTTAAAATATTTTGACTTATTTTGAGCTGTTTACGGACATTGGCAGTTTTCAATTTTTTTAGTTTTTTTTCTATAAATATCAATACAATTTTATTTGTTGGGTAAAAAAGCTTGAAAATATAATAGAAGGCTCCTAATATAATTTTTCAAAGATAGATGAAAATATTAAAAATTCATAGTCACAATATTTTTTATAAGCATTTAAAGTTCAAATATTGAGAAAATACGTAAAATTCACGAAAATGTGCAAATTATTTTGAGTAGGAAATTCATAAAATGTTTTCTTTTTAAACCTAAGATTCGAAAATGTAATACAAGATTCCTCATAAGTTTGTCTACATTTATCAAAAAAAAAAATGTCTACAAGCAAATCAAATAAAATTTTTATGAGCGTTTGAAATTCATATGTTTACAACATTTGATAATCACTCAATTTCTCATGTAACAATTTTCTTATTTTATTGTAATTAAAAAACGAATGACTGTAGATTCTTGAAAATTTCCCTGAACGCTATATTATCATTTTCTATATACACGATAAAATTTTGAGAATAATTT
>NW_021768936.1:3302-4293 GCF_005508785.2 Acyrthosiphon pisum
CAATATATAGCCCTTAAAATAGGGGAGGTAAATATGCAAATAAAAAATAAAATTATTGATAAAAATAAAGTAAAATAGTATAAAATTATAGAATCAAATTTTGATATTTGCAATTATATATGAAATTGTATTTTGTAATAAAACAAATATATATAGTGCTATAAGCAGTGTAAACGAAATTAAAAATATTACTAATTGCACATACTTAAACATAATAGCCAGAATTGAAGATTTAATAAATAAATATAAAAATCAGAATATTAGTAGACTAGATTTTGTAGTAATTATTTAGTAATTATTATGACAAAACATAATATTTTATCTAATTTTTTTAATATTTTTTTTTTTTGATAAATTATAACATTGAATGCCACATAATTATAAAATGCATTATTTTATTGACTATTGTATTAATATTATTTTGTTAGTAATTATTACAAGTATAATATGAATTTTTTTCTATCATTTTATACTATTTTTTTATTGACAAATTATCACATTGAATATGCCACTTATCATTATAATTTTATTATTTATTATGAATTTTTTTTTGTGTCATGTAGTATACAATTTTTTGTTGTCAAATTATAAAATTGTATGCCACATAATTATAATATTTATTATTTTATTGACTACTATGGTCTTCATATTATTTTATTAGTTATTATTACAAAATACAATAATTTTCTACCATTTTTTATTTATCTAACTAACAAACTTACAATTCTCATTATTTTTATTAGAAAAAGTACCTAATTCAAGAATTATCCAAAAGACATTTGCAAAGTACAAACTATACTTGGAGGTACTTAATGTGTATGATAATAAGAGGTCAAATAAAATAATAATTAGGTACGACTGTACGAGCGAAGCAATACAATTTGTTTTTAATGATAAAGTATTTACTTCTGTAACCTACCTTTACGTGAAAGCCTTAATTAGGTAGTATATATCCACTAATGTTTTAGCAATACAATGTATAATATAGGTA
>NW_021768937.1:0-861 GCF_005508785.2 Acyrthosiphon pisum
TAGGCGTGCGCACGGGTGTTGCTGGGTATGCTATAGCAACACCTGCTAGCTGCAAACACTCACAATTTTTATTTTTTCTAACTAACAATAGTTATTACTGTTAGTAGTTAAAATTTACAAAATAAGAAACATTACAAATTAAATTTATTAATATATTATTTTGAAATATTTTACAAGTTGATTCTTGTAGTGTTGCCACACTGATATGTTGTATTGGATGATAATAAAACTCAAACATTTCATCAGACAAAAAAACATGAAATTAAGATAAATTGTTATTATGTAGTATTAGATGACATGATAAATGGACTAAATACTCGATTTTCTCAGGAAACATTATTTCAGCAGTTATAGGTAATACTCTTCGACTGATTCCTACAGATAATGATATAGGTACAATTATTTCAAGAAAAACTTAAAGTAAATTCTGATTGTTTTAAAACAGAAATCAAATTACTAAAAGAACTTCCAGATACTCCTGAAAAGACTTCTTATGAATCTATAGAAAATTGGATAGAATGGTTACTTAAGTTTGATAGACCAAATATATTTACTAATTTGTTTGATATTTTTAGTTATTCCAGACTAGGCACTAGTTGTTCTAGACTATAATGAGAGATCATTCTCAAAACTTTCGTTAGTGTAGTCAAAATTGTGGAATACAATGAAACAGGATAGAATTGTTTCTTTACTGTTATTATTTGTAGAGCAAGACATATTGACTCAAATTGACTACAATGATGTCATTGAAGAATTTAAAATATTAGTTCCAGGGGAAAGACATCTAGCATTGTAATAATAATAATACTATGTATTGACGTACCTACTGTATAAAATAAATGACATTTTTGTATTAATTAA
>NW_021768938.1:0-1103 GCF_005508785.2 Acyrthosiphon pisum
TTAAAAATAAAAGTAGTAGGTACAGTAAAATGGGGTAACTTGATAATTTTTTACTGTTTATGACAATTTCCATTTTATATATGGATAACTTCTGTAGTGTAACGATAAAACTCTCAAATTAAATATTAGTACAACTAGTTCAATATTTAACGTTTTAATTTTTAAAATCTGAAATTATCTTTGAGATATCAATATTTTTTAATATGCTATCAAAGTAACACAACGGGCAATTTTGATACCTATATTTCTTAATGTGATATTAAAGTAACCCCATTTTATGAAAAAAAATTTAATTATCATGGTACTCTGGTGAATAAAAATATATGGGTATCAAAGTTACCCCGCGAAATCAAAGTTAGGTATCCCATTCTAATTAAAAATTTAAAGCTAATATAATGCAGTTAGTTATAGTATTAGGATTAAGGGGGTGTGGGGGACAAAGCCCCCCATGGACATGTGTAACATAAAATATTCCAGCACCCCCTAAATTCACACCCAATGTGCGCCCATGCTGCCCAGTCTGATATCATTTTTTAAATAACTATATTACCCTTAAGAAAGATTATGATGACATCGGAAAATACTTCGCGTGGCGCGAACAATAATAGAAAAATAATTTTTATACAAAAATGTGTTCCATTTAATTTCTCAGACGATGGATGCATTTTTTATTTTGCCTTTTTTGCCTTTTTGCCTTTTGTACTTATAAATGCCTTTTTTGTGTTTAATTTTCAGTTGATTTTATAAATTTATACACAACTTACGTATTATCACTACAAATGGGTTTTATTCTTCGCAATATTTATCGATATCGTCTTTATCGATATCGAGTATTTGATATGACATTAAAGCCCAAACCGTAACCGTTTTTCTGAAGACAGCTTATCAAAATACATGGTAGTCAATTTTTTTTAATACCAACTAGTTTATTTTGCATTAAATTAACAAGTATAACTCAAGTCAGTTAATTTTTAAAATTGTTTTTAACTAATTCTTAGTACAAACCTGGTTAAAGAAAAAGGTAATCTATTTATACAAAATAGCATAAACTTAATGTAGTTTAGTATTCATGCTCATTTTTAATTTGTATTTTTCTCAAAATG
>NW_021768939.1:0-974 GCF_005508785.2 Acyrthosiphon pisum
GAATATTATGAATTAATGAGTTGAGATTTTTATAGGCATAATATAAGTCCTTTTTTTTGATATTGATATATAATGATGATTTTTGAATAGTGCACGCACAGATATAATGAATATAATTGATGAATGAATAGATTTTTGATGATATATGAATACAATTTGATATTTTTGGGGATATATAATGATGAATAATTTTGATGATATAAGTGAATATAATTTGATGATATATAATGATGAATAATTTTGATGATATAAGTGAATAGAGTTGATGATATAAAATATGATGATATAATTTGATTTACGAGGATATATAAGTGATGAAAAATAGAGTTGATTAATCGAGGTATTTGAAAATATAGTGAAGAGAATTTGGAATAGATTGAATATTATTTCGAGTAGGGAAATATATTAGAATAAGGCGCCTTAGTATTAGAAACCCTTAGTATTAGAAACCCTTAGTATTAGAAACCATTAGTATTAGAAAACATTAGAATAAAGCTTGAATTAACGTAGATGCAATGCTTGCATTACATTAGAATAACATATTATTGTATTAAATAATTATTTTAGTCGCAAAAAGTAGTTAGAACGGGATAAAAATAGGATATTAGAAATATTCAAATTAGATTTGAAATATTAGTATAATAAATTTTATAGATTTTTATTAGGTATAACAGTTACTCACGTAGAATAAGCAAATTATTTTATTTTGGTGTATATTAAATTGTCTTTACGTATTATATTTTATGCTATTACATTATTTTACATACTACATTTACGCTATTTTTACACATATTATAATATAGTGTAATTTCATAAATTAATTATCCAGAAAATAGAATATTTTATATTGCTATTAATTAAATATAATATATGTTAAGATAAATTAATATACATAAATTAACGTATTTAAATTTTAGTTAGGTTAGTATACACGCATTAAGATAGATTAAAAATATACGCATTTAGTAATTAGT
>NW_021768940.1:0-768 GCF_005508785.2 Acyrthosiphon pisum
ATGTAAAAAATATGCAAGAATTTTTTATTTATTTAAAATGTACAACAAAACTTATAATATTAATAACTTTAACGCCTAAAAAAAAAAAAAATTTAGGAAATTTTCTGAACAACTTAATTTATTATTAAAATTAATAATCATATGCATTTCAAGTTTTGGCATATTCACTATTTACAGACAACGACAAACAATGTAACCGAGTGCCCAGTGGTATGTCGATAACCGACCGACACAGCAAAAGCGATTAAGTTTACTTCGTAATCAATTATTTATTTATCTTATAATGGTATAAATAAATATAATATATATAAATTATTATTTAGTGGCTATAACATTTAGTTTTAATTTTTCTACTTAACAAAATATTATTTTATACATTTTTTTAAATTTTCACTTCAATATGCAATAAATTTTGAATTTTGCCAAAATATGCAAAAATATGCAATAACCTTTAAATATGCAGAAGTATGGAAAAAAAAATTTCACCATTAGCTTCAAATTATAATGATTCATGGAGATAACTGACAAAAATCCAAAAATATTAGGTAAAAGGAAAAAAATATGCAATTGCATAGGGAATCCGCGCTCTAATAATAATAATAATGCAAAATGTTAAGTCCACAAATAAAATAATTAATAATTTATGTATTGTGGGGATGGCCACATTCAAATTTTATAAAAAAAAAAATTAAATAGGTACATAATAATTATTCGTAATGTACCAAATTTGCCGTGGGAAACACCAATTACGAAAACTAATAATATACG
>NW_021768941.1:0-1095 GCF_005508785.2 Acyrthosiphon pisum
TTATTATTACATTTTAAAATCTTAGATTTAAAAAAGAAAAAATTTTTACGAATTCTTAACTCAAAATAATTTGCTAATTTTCGTGATTTTTACATATTTTGTCAATTTTTGAACTTTAAATGCTAATAAAAAAAAAAACTGTGACTATGGATTTTTAATTCTTTTCATCTGCCTTTGAAACAATATAATAGGAACCTTCTATTAAATTTTCAAGCTTTTTTAATCAACAAATAAAATTTTATTGATATTTATAGAAAAAAAATTTAAAAAAATGGAAACTGAAAATGTCCGTAAACAGCTCAAAATAAATCAAAATATTTGAAAAATGTTATGGTGTATAGAAAATGCAAACATAAACGTTCAGTTAAAATTGTATGCACCTACAGTCATTCGTTTTAGAGTTGTACCAAAAACCAAAATCGATTTTCTCGAAAACAGATTTTGCGTAAAAATTCCCGTTTTTCCTTAATTTTTCTTTTGTTTTTCACGTCGCATTTGAAATTTTCTGGGAAATTTTTACTTTTGATCCCCTAAAGTACCAACTAGATTCACTTTCCTATCAGAAAAGGTACTGTTGAAGAAAATCCAAGCACTTTTACTGTCCTAAAAGGTGATGACGGACACAAAAATAAATAGGTACATTCATCGTTTCACTCAGAATCTAAAATTACATTTTCAAGTTTGCTCATAATTGTCACTTTTAGGTATTATTTCCTTCTTGATATCATATAATTTATGCCAAATTAATGCCAAATTAATGCTTCCACTGATATTTCGTTTAGCAGACACAATTTATCACGTGATATCAATACATATTATAATATGTTATGTATATATTATTATATTTACTGTGATAGCGGTAGCATTACATTTAATTAAACTTACATTAGCTATTGATAATAGTATTTAGTTTCAATCAACCTGGTGGATTACGTATTGGTATTATAGTTATCAAGTAACGATAGCCTATACCCATATAGTATGATTTTAATTATACCAACTTTGAAGTTATTGAAATCGGGAATTATAAATTTGACATACATCCGATTCTCACTTAGTATACCTAATTAAATTTTTTTTTTAATGCCTTGCAGA
>NW_021768942.1:0-607 GCF_005508785.2 Acyrthosiphon pisum
CACTTTTACTGTCCTAAAAGGTGATGACAGACACAAAAATAAAAAAAATAAAAAACACACATCATTGTAAAATCAATACATTCATCGTTTCACTCAGAATCTAAAATGGACGAGGAATCGAATGTCATGGTCAAATTTAACCAAAACGAACTATTTCCTTATTAAATTGAATTAAATTATCTGTTATTGAGGCATAACGTACTATTTTCATGTCCAATATTAGGTCAAAAAGAATTATTTACAAATTTCATCAGAACGTTATATTTGAATATTTCCTGTTGTAATTATATGGCAAAACGCGCTAACTCCTATTATTTATAAAACGTACCAATTCCATATAACTTCAAAACGCACTATTTTATATTATAAATATAGCAAACGAAATTAAAGTAAACACAAAATGTATTATTTCTAGTTGTTTTAAAATACATAAAATCTTTTCTGTACATTTTTAATCGTCAATTCTTTTATAAAAATTAACTTTGCAAATTAATTCGAATGGTTTATTTATTTAATTCTACACCTAAAAACATTATTATCATACACCAAGCATTGTGATTATTGATAGTAAAATGCTCAAAAAGTGTCGATGATTTTTTTTTTTTTT
>NW_021768943.1:0-839 GCF_005508785.2 Acyrthosiphon pisum
ATTTTATATTTTGCCACTTCTTAATTCTGGACATATTTTTTATAATAATACAAAATAATGGAGCTTCTCTTTAGAATATAGATTATGAGGGTTAAAAAAATAAGCTATTAACACCTTCAGAGTCTCAAAGAAGCGGTTACTATAACTTTTATTCAAAATGGTCCAGTAGTAGTTTTTGAGTTTATAAAGGACATACAAAGAAACAAGAAACATTCATTTTAGATTCTGAGTGAAACGATGAATGTATTGATTTTACAATGATGTGTGTTTTTTTTTTTTGTGTCTGTCAACACCTTTTAGGACAGTAAAAGTGTTTGGATTTTCTTCAACAGTATCTTTTCTGATAGGAAAGTGAATCTAGTTGGTACTTTGGGGGATAAAAAGTAAAA
The DNA here is from genome assembly GCF_005508785.2 of Acyrthosiphon pisum. NCBI lineage: Eukaryota > Metazoa > Arthropoda > Insecta > Hemiptera > Aphididae > Acyrthosiphon > Acyrthosiphon pisum. The sequence continues at coordinate 390 of NW_021768943.1, forward strand.
ATTTTCCAGTAGTTTTCAAAAGCGCCGTGAAAAACAAAAGAAAAATTAAGGAAAAACGGGAATTTTTACGCAAAATCTGTTTTCGAGAAAATCGATTTTGGTTTTCGGTGTAACTCTAAAAAAAATGACCGTAGATACTTGAAATTTTGACTGAATGTTTATGTCAACATTTTCTATACACCGTGCTTTTTTAAAATATTTTAACTTTTTTGAGCTGTTTAGGAACATTTTCAATTTCCAATTTTTTTAGTTTTTTATTCTATAAATATCAATAAAACTTTATTTGTTGGGTACAAAAGCTTGAAAATTTAATAGAAGGCTCCTAATATATTGTTTCAACGACAGAGGAAAAATATTAAAAATCTATTGTCACAATTTTTTTTATAAGCATTTAAAGTTCAAATATTGACAAAATACGTAAAAGTGACGAAAATTTCCAAATTATTTTGA
>NW_021768944.1:0-801 GCF_005508785.2 Acyrthosiphon pisum
GCTTATATAAACATTCAATAAAAATTTCATGTATCTGCATGTTATTCGTTTTTGAATTAGAACAAAATAAGGAAATCGCTACATGAGAAATCGAGTGAATATCCAATGTTGTAAAAATTTGAATTTCAAACGATCATAAAAATTTAATTTGACTTTCTTATAGATATTTTTTGTTTGATAAAGGTAGATAATCTTATAAGGAATCTTGTATTACATTTTCATATCTTAGATTTAAAAAGAAAAATTTTTATGAATTTCTAACTCGAAATAATTTGCAAATTTTCGTGATTTTTCCATATTTTGTCATTTTTTGAACTTTAAATGCTTATAAAAAAAAACTGTGACTAACGATTTTTAATATTTTTCATCTGCCTTTGAAACAATATACTAGGAGCCTTCTATTAAATTTTCAAGCTTTTTTATCCAACAAATAAAATTTTATTGATATTTTTAGAAAAAAAACTAAAAAAAAATGGAAAATGAAAATGTCCGTAAAGAGCTCAAAATAAATCAAAATATTTTCAAAATTTTACCGTGTATTCAAATATAAACAACCTGTGAAAATTTCATATATCTACGGTCATTTGTTTTAGAGTTACACCAAAAACCAAAATCGATTTTGTTAAAAATCGATTTTGCGTAAAAATTCCCGTTTTTCCTTAATTTTTCTTTTGTTTTTCACGTCACTTTTGAAAACTACTGGGAAATTTTTACTTTTGACCCCCCAAAGTACCAACTAGATTCACTTTCCAATCATAAAAGTTACTGTTGAAGAAAATCGAAGCAGTTTTACTGTCCCAA
>NW_021768945.1:0-761 GCF_005508785.2 Acyrthosiphon pisum
TAAAACTTTATTGATATGTATAGAAAAAAAAAACTAAAAAAATTGAAAACTTACAATGTCCGTAAACAGCTCAAAAAGAGTCAAATTATTTTAAAAATTTTATCGTATATATAAAATGCTAATATAAACATTCAGTGAAATTTTCAAGTTTCTACAGTCACTCATTTTTTAATTACAACAAAATAAGAAAATCGTTACGTAAGAAATCGAGTGAATATCAAATGTTGTAAAAATATGAATTTCAAACGCCCATAAAAATTTAATTTGAGTTTCTTATAGACATTTTTTTTTTGGTAAAGGTAGATTATCCTATAAGGAATCTTGTATTAGATTTTAAAATCTTAGATTTAAAGAGAAAAATTTTTATGAATTTATAACTCGAAATAATTTGCAAATTTTCGTGATTTTTCCATATTTTGTCATTTTTTGAACTTTAAATGCTTAAAAAAAAAACTGTGACTAACGTTTTTTAATATTTTTCATCTGCCTTTGAAACAATATACTAGGAGCCTTCTATTAAATTTTCAAGCTTTTTTATCCAACAGATAAAATTTTATTGATATTTTTAGGAAAAAAACTAAAAAAAAATGGAAAATAAAAATGTCCGTAAAGAGCTCAAAATACATCAAAATATTTTGAAAATGTTATGGTGTATAGAAGATGCTAAGATAACAATCAGTCAAATTTCATGTATCTACGGTAATTTTTTTTAAAGTTACACCAAAACCAAATTCATTTTGTGAAAATCGATTTTGCGTAAA
>NW_021768946.1:0-1336 GCF_005508785.2 Acyrthosiphon pisum
TAATGTTATAAGATCACACTATAAGATATTCGTAACTGCAGGAGAAGGTTTTTACGAAATAAAATTTTAGGAAAATGCACCGGAAAGGTAGAAAATTTCAAATCTGTATATGAAAAATACAACAGTGGCGCAACAGTGCATTATATTATATTGGTTGCTATTGGTTAATCGGACATGTTTGTTGATTTCATATAATATAAAAATGAATCGCAGAATGTGTGGCTAAGCGCAATAATTCTACTGTACGTGTGTTGTGACTTAACTCCTCCTAAATGGTTAGACCGATTTGAATGAATCTTTTTGTTTGCGTTTGCGTTTATTCATCTGATTTTAGTACGGTTAGGTTAGGTTAGAATTTTGTATTAATTGATTATATCAATCCACCATAGGTAGAATACGACAAACTTGATATAACTTTGATACTTTAAGTTAAATCATACACTAACGTACATACAGCACGGGGTCCGCGATCTACCGCAGGTAGATTGCCTACCTGATAATGTACTGCTGCGAATCAGCATTTTTATTCCGGGCAACGGAAAAATTAAGATTAAATTTGAAACCATACACCGAATATTAAATTATGAATTAAACAAAGTTTGACTCACATATAGTTGGTACACTTAATGGGCAACGAAGTGCACGGGTTCAGCTAGTAATATTATAATATTTTAATATCATAAATATCATAAGTATTTTAAATTTAAATTAAATTAAATATACTACTCAAAAATAAATAAATATACAAACTCACCAAATTCGTTTTTTTCACTATTTTGTAAGCTGTTGAAATTTGATTTTAGTTCAACACACACTTCTTCCCAAGCGTTTTTTGTTCCATTCCTATCCCTATACAGTTCTTGGGATTTATCCCATAAGATGGGTCTGCATTCCACAGCAGAGATTAAAATGTCTGTATCGATATCCATGTTTTTTTTATTAATTATTTCTAAAAAAATAGACAAAAAGTACCTTTGACAACAGACGGTAGACGACTAAAAACCGTGAAGTATGAATACGCGTGCCTAGTCACGTAGGCAACTGATAAGACGGCGACGGCACGGCGCCGTGATTTTCAGTCGTTGACACGGCTGTATCACGGCGACCGTACGGATATAATTAGCCCACCGTCCCGTGCGAAAGCCACAACTAATTTTATTTGTTTACTGCCAAATAAAATCCGTACGATTAAAATCCGCACGGACTAAACCGTCCTGTGTGAAATGGACCCAAGTGTCGTTTCATACTACACGGTTTTGACCGTACGGCAAAAAACCGGACGGCATAAAACCGGATCAGTGGCTCATTACACATACGGTTTTGACCGTACGGTAAA
>NW_021768947.1:0-959 GCF_005508785.2 Acyrthosiphon pisum
ATCTACTGATAAAACGTATGTACTTTTACAGATATCTTTGTGATCAGCAATGTACTTATTCTGGTTTTCTATTTCAGTTATATATATTATGTTTATATGGAGGAGATAAAACGTTTTGAAATGAAAACGTTTAAAAATAATTAAAATCGTTTTTTCAAATAATGAGATTAAGTGCTTGTATGCAAATACTTAAAACCCATTTAATATGAAGTTTATCCTAAAACATTTTAAACAAGATGTTATCAACTGTTATCTAATTGATTTTTTGTGATTTTTATTTAAAATGTTTGAATTATTTGTTAAGTAGAGGTACCTGTCCTATAAACAATTATTTATTCTATAAACTAGGTATTTCTAAACCGACTGTATAATAATAAGTAATAGTACTACACGGACCTACAGTAGAAAACACGAGTACGAAAGACTGAAGACGAATCACGGTGATAACTAAATATTATGACTTATGAGTTATGATAAATAATAAGCAATCGATATTTCAAGTTTTTAACCAACAAATGACCTAGTGCTGTTGGTACGTAATATTGTAAAATATACCTACCGATCGCACTATCGCCCGTATATGGGCCAATGTTCTGGGAAAGTGTAGAGCTAGTTGTTATTGAGAATTCTCGATGATCGAGGGGGATAATTTCCATATTATATTTTGTGTAAACAACTAAATATTAATAATGATAATGGTATCCTAGTTCCTAGATATGAGTCTAGATAATAGTATAGTCATGTCATATAAAAACGTATAAACATATTCTGACATTCTGTCGGAATTTACAATATTTGATTATTTGTATTTAGAAAAAAAATAGAACAAAATTTAATGCATTATAGAATATACTTAATTATAAATTGTTATAAATATTGAAAAAAATTCACGGGGGGGGATTTACCCCCCTTCCCCGGTTTGACCGCCACTGGGCGATAGCTACTTTCATGTAAGTGAA
>NW_021768947.1:3218-4381 GCF_005508785.2 Acyrthosiphon pisum
AATTTGTATATAGTGATGATTCCAAACTGTCCGTTTTTGGAGTATAAGGTTTAGCTTGAAATGCGAATTGAAATTGAAAATATTCTAACCGAACAAAATGTCTATAATGTCTTCCTAGTTTGGTCCAAATTAATTATAGATTACTAGCTGTCCAGTCCAGCGTTGTCCGTGATACAAATTTGTTTTTTTTTTATCAATATATTTGTATAAAACCGGCCAAGTGCGAGTCGGCACGAAGGGTTCCATACCATCATCTATAAACATGTTGGCAACACTGTTTGTTCTAGGATTTTCATATTCTAGAATTTTTATTAATTGTTGTTATAGCGGTAACAGAAATACATAATCTGTGAACATTTGAACGATAGAACTTTCATGGTTCATGAGATACAGCCTGGTGACAGACGGACGGAGGGACGGATAGCGGGGCCTTAGTAATAGGGTCCCGTTTTATCGTAGGGAACCCTAAAAAATGTATATGAAATATTTCTACCGATTATAATAATAATATTATAATATGTAACCTATGGAAACTGTTGCATATTCAGCATTTACATTATATACTAAACGTTTATATTAACAATAATAATCATAAGTATCATATTACGATCGGTGGGGATTGTCCATCGGTCATTAGCAAGTAGACAATTTTATATGTACGTCAGTTCGATTTATACTTTTCATAATAAAAGACTATAATATACGTTTATGTTATTATTCATATTAACAATACACAACAAATTGGCGACGAAGATAAACATTTTTAAACTCATCTCATATTAAATTAAAATATTTATAAAATGGATGAGGATAACAAAAATATTACTCAATTCCATAATATAATAGGTTCACCAGGAACATTTGAATCTGGAAACGACATAACAATATTTGAATCAAGACTTACAAATTTTTTCATTGCAAACGGAATAAGTAACGAAGTCCAGAAGAGAGCTATACTACTATCTTCAATTAGTGAGGAAGTTCACAAAATATTATTCAGTTTATGCGTTCCAGCAAAACCAGACGTTCAGACATACGACACACTATTAGGTTTGTTAAACAATTATTACAAGCCAGTGAAATCGTACTTCGTCATCAAGATATGCATTCTACAACTGCAAAGCAGAGACCAGACGAAACTGTAGCTGATGGGGAGCAAGAGT
>NW_021768948.1:0-2276 GCF_005508785.2 Acyrthosiphon pisum
GCCTCGTATAATATAGATCACGGATAAATTATTATTATCTTTATTGATATTAAAAAGTATGCTTTATAACAGTCAATGTCATAATCAATCGTAAAAAATAAAATAAAAATATTTGTAATGTAATATGATGTAGTTGGTATATTTTCGTTCATAAAACAATATATAAAAGTATATTATAACTATTTATAATTATTTATGAAAAATAAAATAATGTAATATGATATAATTTATTGACTATACTATACTATACTATGATATAATATAATTATTTATTGCTACATAACATAACAATTTTGTTTTACAACAATTACACAAAGTACACAAAATAGGTAATGTCCATTTCATGAAATGGATGTCCATATAATGTATTTTCGTCAAAATTCACGATCTGGATAAATTTCACTATCTGGATATCCAGTTCATGAAATGAGTGGTTTCACTATGTGGATGCGACATATATAACATGTTTTTAACAAATTCGAGTCCTTGAAATAATTTTATTTTTATATTTCAGCAATCTTGTTTCAAGAAAAAAATTTATTTTTCTATTGTTATGTATTTCTCCCCCCCCCCCTGGACCTTTAACAAATATTAAATGTATATGTATGTAAATGTATGTTATGGTTAAGTATAGGTGTGCATTTTATTGCCACACCGAAAATTTGGTTTGCCCTGTCTGAAGATTTGGTCTGACTATACGGGCCTTTACAGTGTGCACAAGTAACGTAATATGATTTTCGGGTAGCCCAGGTAAGTATCCTAAATAATTAACTCTAACTATACTAATAATTATTAATTACTAACCAATGCATAAACCATCCATACTTCATTTCGATTGCTCGAAGGGGATCGATTTTCAAGTTGGATTCATAATCGCAAGGTAAGAGGTCTCCGTTTAAAAGAACCTTAATAACAAACAAAAAACAATACTTATATAAGTTATAATATTATAACAGGAATTTCTACACTTAAATGATAACAGGTACCTACAAGGGCTAAATCTTCAACGGTGACGGTGGTTTTAACATCACTTTGGTACGCAAATGGCCAATTGAGATCCGCGTACGATTCTAAAATGCCCTCTGGTCTGAGGACAACATCCACTCGATCGATGCTTTCACATGACTGAAGAATTAACAAACATAGTACATACACTTGATTTGCATACAAGGTATTATATTCGTATAATATGCATACATATGTAGAATATGTAAGTGGTACCGAGATAGGTACTTGGAACTTTGTGTGTATATATTATAAATACTTATTACTTACATAACAATCCGATTCAGTAAGCTTGCGTTCTGGTATTTTATTATAAATTAAACACGAATCGTGAAGTAAATTTTTGAAATTGCTCAGATCTATTAACTGAAAAAGTTTAAAAACATTACCATACAATAATATTATAATTATTCGTTTTAAATATGTACAAACTAAATTAATACACAAATTAAAAGTAATTATTTGGTAGGCACTATAGACACTAGGCGTAGGTACTTTATTTCATTTTATTTTACTTTATTTCACAAATCATTGGTAATTTCGAGCATATAATAAATTAAAATGTATTCCATCGATGTAGGCAGGCCTGTTGCCAGGGCACCAGCAAGTCATTCGTCGTTTTGGGGTGGCATACAATTTTAAAGAAATCGAAGGTAGCACTTAGTGGCAAAATGAAATAAAATATATCGGCAAATAAGAACTGTAATATAACTAACAACGGGCCTGAATGTAGGAATCTCAACCATCTCTAAGTACCTCATTTGTATAATCGTATAGGTAGTAGTTACGGTACACTTGCATAGTTGTATCTATATACAGGGTGATTTTTGGGCATAATCACCCCTATTTTTCCATCTGATAATACATTTATTTAAATTCTGATTTTATAAAGTATTTTTTAAGTATATACCTATACTTCAAGACCATATTTTTAATTTCTGATCATTTTTATATTTGTTGTAGGAACCTGTAGCGATAAAAACTTCTATTTTTAAAATGAAAACCCTCCTTTTTAATGCAAATTATCTATAGTAGATGATTTTCTTAAAAATTCTGATGTATCTAAATCAAAATTCTAAAGAATATGTAGTTTTTAAGTTATTAAAATGTTTATACTAAGAATAACACTCTTTAAAAACGGTTTTATAAAAATATAACTATAATTAATTCTAAATATAGTAGTGTTTATTATACTTGGATAATTTTTACAAATTATTTATATTGATATTAATTAATAATAATTACTAACTTTTTCAAACCGTCTATGCCCC
>NW_021768949.1:0-1049 GCF_005508785.2 Acyrthosiphon pisum
TTTGTTAGCGAAAGATTGTAGTATATTTGACCATTGTAATCTAACAAACGTTAAAGTATTTCTAAACTCGATAGCTTATCCATACGATAATTTGAATTTAGATTTTTCTAAAAATAATTTCACTTTATTATATAATATGTATGCATCGTTTCAAGAATCGTACTATGAAAAAAGTATTCGTAACCCGATATTGAGTCCATCTACTTTTCTAGCAAACGCACCAATTATAGTTATCGACACTTCAAAACAGAACGATTCAACCACAGCCTCAGCAGTAGATGTTCAATTGGAAATTGAAGCTTCAGAATCGCTTACAGGTGTGACAGCTTACTGTTTATTAATTCATGATCGTATTGTAGAATATGTACCTTTTACTAGAGAAGTAAGAAAACTTGTGTAAATATAATTAAGACTTAATTTATAACAATAAAAAAAATATTATTTAATAATTTATGTTTTTACTTGAAATAATTTTTTCAGTTTTAAGATTTCCTAAAAAAAAAAATTTGATCACGTTAAATATTTTTACGAGGTAGAATTTGGTAGACAATCAGTGTGAAATGTGTTACACGGTAAAATAAAAGTCTCCAAGGGGGACATTCCCCCTTGGAAAAAAAAAATTACCGTGGAAAAGCTGGCTGTGAACATACAAATTTATACTACTGTGGTTGAACGGCGGCGATAACGCTGGTTGGCCGCTGATGCTCTCGAAGCCACGCCCACATCGTTTTTGTCGTCGTATACCTATTTATTCATTTTCGCTGAATACGCGGGTCATCAATAAGATTCGTTTGAGCAATTATGTAACTGTACATTATTGCAATCGGTGTCCCTGTGTGTACTGTAAACATAAAGTTGATTATGTTTTTGGTAGCGTTTTTTAAAAGCATGTATATCACCAAGCTCTCGATTTGTTTCAAGATTATTTTGAGAATTTCCAAGTACTTGTGAGCGTCGACCAAACTCTTCATATGCTTACTGTTTTGTAAAAGTTGGTTACCGATTTGTCGCATAACAGGTGTGACTCTTCTCTTTTCATTTTTTTTTTA
>NW_021768950.1:0-924 GCF_005508785.2 Acyrthosiphon pisum
AGATTAACCTTATACGTCCTTGGGAAACACCAATTTGATTACTGTATATATGAAATAACAATATAATATGTTATTAACTTGTTATGAAGACTATATAGTAAATATTTTTAAGAGTCCCAACAGTATCTGATTTAATTCACATTCTAAGGAGGGGGGGGGGGGTGGAATAATATCCTTTCGGTCCATAAATTGTACTTTTGACTATTTAACCACTCAAGCAAAATACTATAATATTTAACATACGGTCATCGAGACATATATTGATAACCTAGCCGGTGAAAATACTCGAATACCTACACTATATAATTATATAAACAAATGTAATTACGACGATAACTTAAATATAAACTATACACTTCAATTATAATAATAAAAAACAATTATTATGTTTAATGAATCATGCAGATCATTAATTATGACTAATCTATAATCATTGACAAGTTTGGCATAAAAAAGTTTTTGGATTGAGATAATGATAAAAAAAAAAAAACCAGTGAGTGTTGTTGAACACTCGGCAGGAACGAAGTTCAGTGCATGTGATGCGAGACGCGGAAACATATATAGTTAGAAAAATATGAATAAATAGAGATAGAGAGAGAGAGAGAGAAATGAATGCTTGGTAAATAGAAAAAAGAGTTACAAATCAGTTAAATTTGTTTTAAACCTAAGTACCTAAAAAAGATTTTAAATTTTGTTTTATATAACTATTCATTAAGTAATTAATTAGCTACTGTACATTATATAAATTACTGTATTTGTAATAAACTATTATTTTAGCTACAACCTATTCAGATGTGAAGGTAAAACAAATATTTTGAATCAATATTTAAAAACATGATTTACAGGGTTCATTAAGAAAAATGTAACTTAAAACATGCCCAAAAATGTAGTAATTGAAAAATAAATCAACTCATACTTTGGTTT
>NW_021768951.1:0-829 GCF_005508785.2 Acyrthosiphon pisum
TAGATTTTTTTCCACTCCTTTGCAATTAACTTGATTACCTACAAAATTTGTTTGTCAATATAATAATTAAATAATATTACATTTTAAATGTATACTTACTTAATTTATTTTGTAGTCATATTTTAATCCGATATGTGAAGCATTATTTTATTTTTCACTGTTACCAAAATATTGGTATTTTGAAATGCAATTGGAAATATTGGTATGAATATCATTTTAACATAGAGTATCTTCCAAATTGTAAGTGAAAGTATATTTCACTATGGAATATTCAAATTCTGATTTGGAATCATAATGCATTATGTGAAAGTTATAAAGTGCAGTAAGTCCAAATAGATTTTTTTCCACTCCTTTGCAATTAACTTGATTACCTACAAAATTTGTTTGTCAATATAATAATTAAAAAATATTACATTTTAAATGTATACTTACTTAATTTATTTTGTAGTTATATTTTAATCCAATATGTGATGAAGCATTATTTTATTTTTCACTGTTACTAAAATATTGGTATTTTTAAATGCAATTGGAAATAGCAGTATGAATATCATATTAACACAGAGGATCTTCCAAATTGTATGTGATCGTAGATTTCACTATGGCTTATTTAAATTCCGATTTGGAATCATAATATATTATGTGTATGAATCATTGTATGTTCACTTTTTTTTTATAAATTAAAAAGTGAGATCAAATTATATGTCTAAGAATGTTTGTTGTAAATATAGATAATCTTGGACTATCTATTTGTCAAATTAAAACACCAAAACAAACAAAACTCTTCAATAACTGACAGAAACATCCTAGTTGTTAGTAATATTTATATGTA
>NW_021768952.1:0-958 GCF_005508785.2 Acyrthosiphon pisum
CCCCCTTTCGAGTCACGAGCGGCACATTTCCGGCGACAAAATGTTTAGCTGTCTCACGGAAGTTCTCATGTTCGGGTGTAACCAAATTTTCAGCCAGGGACGACAATCTCGACGCCATAAAGCTGAACGTGTCGATAAACCGAACACTGAAGGTACTACTTATATATTTCGAGAAAGATATAAATTTCTCTTCACTGTTCGGTATAATGTTGATAGCCTGGGTGTCATAACCAAGTTCAGATATTATGAAGTGCGAGTCGTAGTTTGAGAGATTATGAAAAAAAACGGGGACAAATTTAGGCTGTTGTAATTCAAAGTTACACCTCGAGCACAATGTCTGCCTAAATTTGCCTGTCAAATGATCATGATCCCTAACCTTATCGCCCCCGGCTAATATGCAATTGCATAAGTTACACAGACTACACTCTTGGTGTGTTTTTTCTTCGCCCTCGGTCATGATTAATGGAATATTCGTCTTCATTAGACCTTCGATTTTCCGGGCCACCTCAACTATCGTCTCCACAAAATGTTTCGCCACGTCCTTCCTGTTTTCACTGTCTCTGTAGATTACCGGCCCCGCCGGTATCTCGTGTTGAAGCAATAACTCTGCCGGCACGTCCTCGCTCGCCTTCACTAAAACCCCGTAACTCATCGCTTCATGGTTCTGAATAACCGTTGTACTCCCACCTCTCTTCTCCTCCGTTTTCACCAAGATCGCCTCAAAATCAGCGTAAATTACAAGGGGGTGTCTTTGAGTGTTTCTCCACGCTTTGAATTCAGCACACTCCCCCTCCTTCGGCATCTCAGTAAGATAGGTTTATGTCCCTCACAAATCTTAATGTGTTCCTTCAACGCTGACTGCCCACTTAATTTGTATTTGCGAATCACACTTTTATACACAATGCACATCTTGTAAAATCAATACATTCATCTTTCTGCTTAAAATCGTTAATCTATC
>NW_021768953.1:0-854 GCF_005508785.2 Acyrthosiphon pisum
TAACGCGTTATAACTTATAAGTACCTAATAGATATTATGATATGATTAATTTGGAATTTATTATAGGTACCTATTATAGGTCAATTTTTTTTAATACCATAGATAAGTATATATATGTCTAATACATAGACTGATATACCGTCTCCGCTCAGAATCGTTTTTCTTATACAATGATATTATATCATTGAATTTAAATTTAATACTGTCCATTATACAGTGACCCACTTCTAACCTACTGTACAGCAGAGCGACATCCACTTACCCACCTTTTTTTTTATTGGTGATGTTGGCGCAATGCACTTGTTTTTATCCTTAATGTAATTATACCATGTTACATTGAATAGATAAAAAATAAGTTTATTATTAACACAATTACTAAATGTGCATACTTGCTTTCATAAACATATTTAATGTTATATATTATAATAAAATAATATGCATATATTTAAATTTAAATTAGATAAGATGTTATGTGTAACTTTACGTTATTTATCCGGTAACCGACACTACGCATTATGTTGTTTACAATTATTAGAAATCAACCAATGCGTAATACCTATTTAACTTTAAATTATAAAAATGTCTTTAAACATAGTGATAAAAAAAAATTATTGCATGCATATCAGCCATGTTTAATTAAATGTCGTTCATATATTATATTATAAAGCTGAATATATAACATGGTTCATGCTACTAGATATTTTTCCTCTGCAAGGGAAATTGAGGATTATCCTATAGATTGGTTTTTGAATATAGTGCAGATATCTAGTAGCATGCTACATTTTGTTAGGAATTTAGTTAAAACATTTTTTTCACTGTTGATTTGCGTTTCTATAGCCATCAAAAAAACGTTA
>NW_021768954.1:0-992 GCF_005508785.2 Acyrthosiphon pisum
TTTTACCCAACAAATAAATTTTTATTGATATTTATAAAAAAAAAAACTGAAAAAATGAAACCTGACAATGTCCGTAAACAGCTCAAAAATAGTAAAAATATTTTCAAAAATGTACGGTGTACAGAAAATGAAAATATAAACATACGGTAAAATTTTCATGTATCTACAGTTATTTGTTTTTGAATTACAACGAAATAACAAAATCCCCTATGTGAGAAATGGAGTGAATATCCAATCTTGAAAAAATATGAAATTCAAACGCTCATAAAAATTTAATTTGATTTGCTTGAAGACATTTTAGATTCTGAGTGGAACGATGAATGTATTGATTTTACAATGATGTGTGTTTTTTTTTTTATTTTTTTATTTTTTTTTGTGTCTGTCATCACCTTTTAGGACGGTAAAACTGCTTCGATTTTCTTCAACAGTAACTTTTATGATTGGAAAGTGAATCTAGTTGGTACTTTGGGGGGTCAAAAGTAAAAATTTCCCAGTATTTTTCAAAAGCGACGTGAAAAACAAAAGAAAAATTAAGGAAAAACGGGAATTTTTACGCAAAATCGATTTTTAACAAAATCGATTTTGGTTTTTGGTGTAACTCTAAAACAAATGATCGTAGATATCTGAAATTTTCACAGGTTGTTTATATTTCCATTTTCTATACACGGTAAAACTTTGAAAATATTTTGATTTATTTTGAGCTCTTTACGGACATTTTCATTTTCCATTTTTTTTTAGTTTTTTTTCTAAAAATATCAATAAAATTTTATTTGTTGGATAAAAATGCTTGAAAATTTAATAGAAGGCTCCTAGTATATTGTTTCAAAGGCAGATGAAAAATATTAAAAATCGTTAGTCACAGTTTTTTTTTTATAAGCATTTAAAGTTCAAAAAATGACAAAATATGGAAAAATCACGAAAATTTGCAAATTATTTCGAGTTAGAAATTCATAAAAAATTTTTCTTTTTAAATCTTAAGATATGAAAATGTA
>NW_021768955.1:0-1262 GCF_005508785.2 Acyrthosiphon pisum
CTATGGAAAGGACCGTACGTAATGTCTTGGATATTTTAGATACTGAAAACGTAGTAATATTAAGAAATAGGAAAAGAGTAACTGTCCATAGAAATGATGTAAAAAAGTTTCATAAGGACACAGGGACACCCGCAGATGGTGAATAATAAAAACGAAATATATATAGTGTAATTATGTAATGAGGTTAGTAGGCGTGTATTAGTTATAAGATAATAAAATTAGGTTATAAGTACGAAGTAATAATGTAAAAGTATGAAATATTATAATAATGCAGATTGCATTACTTCTAATAACATTCCATTAAGTACAATATTGCATATTTAAGTGTGGACTATTCGAAATTTCGTAAAATAACAATATTATAATTGTTTGTGCTTAATAGAAATTCGGAATCTACGACAACACGTCGCAGAATTAATATACCATTCGTTCACTATTATAATTGTTAATAACATTTCGGACAACGAATAGTAGACGTATTATTCGTTGTTATTAATATCAGTTCCACGTTGAAAAACATCGCAATCCATATTATATTATGTTATTATTTCTGCGGACTTCGATTTACATATAATATAGAGTTAATATTGTTAGAATATAAGTTATATACGTTAAGTGAAATAAAAATAAAAAATAAGAAAAAAAAATATATAATGATAATAAATTAAGTCTAAATAAAAATAAAAAAAAAAAAAAAACATTTATATATAGGTCAACCAGGCTAATCAGTCATTACGACAGGAAAATCGCTAGGGCCGTTGAAGCCAACGACGATGAAGTAATATGCGTATGTTTATGGAAGCTTTCTCGTCTTTCGATTACCATGAAAAATTTAATGGACACGGGAATTGGCCGAGTCGTCAATAACCTAAGAAGAAGAGGCGGATTCGTAGGAGATATCGCGGAAAGATTAGTCATAAAATGGAAGCACGTAGTAGTGACGGAGCTAAAAAATGAATTTTATGGCTCAAAAGAAAACTACGATAGTTCTTAAATAATAAATATGATAATAATTTGGATTAACACATAGCATTAGTAAAAACTTAATTTTAAAAATAGGAATTATTTTGTTTAAGCTAAAAATATATTAGATAATAGTATCATAACGATTTAAGTAAACATGTATTTTAATTATAGGAATAAAAACAGATTATTCTGTATCAAATTGGAGTTTGCTATATTGCAAGGGGATCATGATACGGATCCAGTAGGAAATGGTAAAATACCGAAATGTTTGCATTCACATATAGAAGTAGCAAATG
>NW_021768956.1:0-726 GCF_005508785.2 Acyrthosiphon pisum
AAAATTCTTCCGGCTCTGCTTTATAGCATCCAACTATGGTGGCCAGCAAAGCCAACAGAAAAACTTTGCAAGCATTCCAATCCATATGCCTACATTAATAACTTCTGCCCCTTGGTATGTAACCAACAAAAACCTCCATAAAGACTTTAATAACCCTTAACGACTTAGCCAAATCCTCCAATTACATAAAATTCCACTCAAAACTTCACGCTCATTCAAATCCAATAGTTAAAACTATATCACTACTATATCACTCATTTCTAGAAGGTTAAAAAGAAAATGGCCAAGAGACCCGCTCAATGCTTAAATAAAAAAAAAATGATTAAATAATGGAAAATCAAAAAAAAAAAAACAACCTAATTTCTGGTCAGGTGGAACTGCTCAGAGCCTTCCTATTCTTATTAATGTTATTTTATGTCTAGTGTTTATGTCACCACACTTACTTATTATACCTTGTCTGTTGTATAGATTATAAATATACTATTTAAAATAAAGTACAAAAAAAAAAAAAAATGCATATAAATAAAAACTGTGACGAAGGATCTTTAATATTTTTCAAATATCATTGTAACAATAAAGTAGAAGTCTTGTATTAAATTGTCAAGCTTTGTTTGCCCAACAAATAAAGTTTTATTGGCATTCAAGAAAAAAAGAGTAGTAAAATTGGAAACAAAAAATGTATAAATAGTTCAAAACAACCAAAATATTTTTGAAAATTTTATCGTG
>NW_021768957.1:0-1045 GCF_005508785.2 Acyrthosiphon pisum
ACTGATTGGTAACTCGTTTGTGTAAAAAGTCAAAATCAAAAATAAATACAAATAATGATAAGATAAGGTTTTCAATGTATCACGCAACTAACTGAACTCTACCATAGAGTATAAAATATAAATACTAAAATACCAATACCACAGATTTCTAAATAATACATTAGCATGAATTGGAGGGAAAATAGTGTAAATAGTAAATACCAAAATTCCTACTATGAATTGCAATAGTTTAAGATATTAAAAATAATACCTTCGTAGGTATTTAATTTATTTTAATATATTTTATGCTTAATTTATAAAAATATAATTTTTTTTTGCAATAATATTATAAAAATTATACCGGCCCTACCGGCCCTTACAAGAACCGGCCCATCGGGAAGGTTCCCGATTTCCCGATACGCCAATCCGCCCCTGTTCGTATCCAATGTTTTAAACTTTGAACTTCAAATGCTCATAAAATTTAATTTGACTTTGCGGTAGGAATTTTTTTTCGATAAAGGTATACAAATTAATGAGGAATCTATTGTAATACATTTTCAAATCTTAGATTTAAATATAAAATTTGTATGAATTTCATAATTTCAATAATTTGCGAATATCCGTGCTTTTTACGCCTTTTGTCAAAATTCGAACTTTAAATAGGTACTTATAAAAAAAAATTGGACTGTGCATTTTTATTTTTCAACTGTAATTGTAACAATATATCAGGAGCCTTGTATTAAATTTTCAAGCTTTTTGACCCAACGAATAATATTTTATTGACATTTATAGAAAAAAAACTAAAAAAATTGGAAACTGGATATTTCCGTAAGCAACTCAAAACGAGTCAACTTTTTATCAAGTATAGGAATTGATAAAATAAACATATGGTGTAAATTTCAAGAATTTTCAGTTCTTTTAGATTCTGAGTGGAACGATGAATGTATTGATTTTACAATGATGTGTTTATATATATTTTTTTAATTTTTAATTTTTAATTTTTTTTGTGTCAGTCATCACATTTTAGGCAGGAAGGGAAAACGTTTTTGAAAAGGTTTTTAAAAAA
>NW_021768958.1:0-3348 GCF_005508785.2 Acyrthosiphon pisum
TTCTAAAAATGTTTTGTTTAAACCATAACTTTACCTATGCCTATTGTAATTCCATGTAGATGTGTAGTGAGTGAAGAGAAATAAATTTATATTCCTATCAAATAAAAACCATCCTAATAGGTACACTGCAGTGGCTAGTGTGAGGATTCCTGCGGATTTCGATTGGTAACAAATATCAGATCCTGATGAATATAACAATATCATATTAAATACAGTATAATTGCAGTATAATTGCAGCTATTGATAAAGATTCTTATCATTTGGGTAGTCATGCTGCTTCCATAGCACTAAAAACTTATAGTTATTCACTCAGAACCAATTTATTACACGAAAAGGAAAAAATATTACCATGTTATTAATTGTTCCGGATAGTTACACAAACATAGTGGACTTGGGCATAATTATAATTGTCCACCGTGGTCAGTGATTGGCCTAATAAAAAAAAAAAAACGTATAACCAAACAATTTAATTTAGATGCCGTGGAATTTTTTAATTATTTCCTCTTATATATTATAACTTACACTGAGTATTAATATAATTATCAAAAATAATATTTTTAAATTGGTGGACAGAACAAATAAATAATGAAACACTATAAATATAATACGGCTATATTATTATTATGCGAATAAATGCGACCCTATGCACGGGTGATTTGAAAACAAATTATATAATGTGTTATACATCTAAAATACATCAATTTTCTCGACTAAAGAGCTAGATGATGGAAACATTTAATATAGTTTACATCACTTTATTATATTATTACAATATTATATATATATAGGTGCTATGCACATACTGAAATACGACATCATATATCGCAGGAACGTTCAATGTCGTAAGTCGTCGTCGTCGTCGCCGCCGCCGCTGATCAAGGTCGACGCCGATATTATTGGGGGCCGTGGAGGTGGTGTGCTGTTTTTTGTTGCGCAAAAACTGACCGCTGAACCATATCATTATTATAATACACATTATAAAAACACAAAGTTGTACGTATTACATACACGCACACAAACCAATATCGCACATGGGATCGCTGCTATTTAAGTAAAGTGTTTGAGAATTTGGGAATCGATGTCATATGGCACCACACACATATTATAGCTTTAGCGAATTCCTCGCAAATTATCGGTGTCCTCTGAGAATGTTTTCAATACTCGACATCCTCTCTGCAGCCCCTAGCCTTCACGATAATCCTTTAGGGACAAGTTATTTGCCGTAAGTAACCCCTATCTTACTCGATTAGTACAGTATTCAAAATGCTCGGCGTTCAACAAAAGTTTTTTTTTAAATTTGATATCCACCAACCAATACAAATTTATTATAGGATTACATAATATGCAAACGTATATTATTATAATGTTTATACTGTCTATTAATTTCCTAGAAATAATAATATTACCTATAGTATTAACCAGGGATCGAAACCGGTTTAACCGGTTTTCCAAAAAAACGGTTAAAACCGCGGTTTTCTCATTTCTGAACACCGGAACTGGAACCGGAACCAAAAACTTTGAAACACCGGTTAAAAAACCGTAACCGAAACATAAGACCTTAAAAAACCGTTTTCAAAACCCAAACCGAAACCATTGAATTGAAAAACCGCTCTTGTACTGTTCTTGAAAAACGGATTAAAATTTAAAACTAATGTCGGTTTCTTTGAATTCCATAAAGTTAATTATATTATTCGTAATTCTACTATTTTTATACGAAGAAATTATTATGTTTGGATTTATTGATGAAAATCCCGATGCAGTTATACTGAGTATTACGAAATATTAATATAATATATATTATTACTAAACTTATGATTGAAAATTGAAAATGCAAATAATATAGTGTGATGTTATTGTAATATACAATTAAATATTAATGTAATCGAATAATGATCTCAACCATAATATGGCGACATAATATTATGTCGAATGCAAAAGTAGGCATGAGGCACCTAAATTAGGTACAAAATATTCAAGTTAATAACACGAAATTAGTTCTGCTGAACGTTTATTTGTTATATCGTATATTGTACACTAATTATACAAAGTAGCCATATTTCAGGGCTTTAGACTCGGCCCTTATAATAGTTAATAGATAATAAAAAATCGAATCTACAGTAATTAGACAGGAAAATAAAATGGAAATTTTCTGGAAATTTTCCAATAAAATATTTGAAAAACCTTTTTTAAAACCGAAACCAAAACCAAAAAATTTAAAAAACCGGGCTTAAAACCTAAACCAAAACCAGAAAATTTAGAAAACCGTTCTCAAGAACTAAAACCGTAACCGTTAAAATTTGAAACGGTTTCGATCCCTGGTATTAACAATCTAACATTAAAAACAAAAAACCCTAAAATTAATAAAAAAAAAAAGGTTGGTAAGTGGATGTCGCTCTTCTGTACAGTAGGTTACAAGTAGGTCACTGTATAATGGATAGTATTAAATTTGAATTCAATGATATAATATCACTGTATAAGAAAAACGATTCTGAGCGGAAACGGTTTGTTAGTCTAGGTATTAGACATACCTATTATAGGTATACTTATCTATAGTATTAAAAAAAAATTGACCTATAATAGGTATCAATAATAAATGCCAAATTAATCATATAACAATATCCATTAGGTAGCGCGTTATACATCAACAACAAACCGTGGTACTATCATAGATATATAATAGTATACTTTAGAAGTTTTAAATACCCACAAGTAATATTATACAATCACAACAAAATAACTAAAATAGTTATTCCAGGTTTTTTATTATATAATTTCGTCCAAATTTGAACTTAAAATGTGCTTATGTATTTCTTAGAATTTTTGGCAACAGAATTAAATATTTACGTGGAATCTTGTTTTAAATTTTAAATCCTTAGATATAAAAGTTGAACATTTTATACATTTTAACTACAAAATAATTATTCAATTTTAAATTTGATAAATTTTGTCAACTTTAACTTCAAATGCTTATAAAAAAAAATTGTGCGTATGTATTTTTAATATTTTTCAACTGATATTGTAACAATATATCAGGAGCTTTGTATTAAATTTTTACACTTTTTGGCCAAACAGATAAAACTTTATTGATATTTATAGAAAAAAAAACTAAAAATTTTTAAAACTTACAATGTCCGTAAACAGCTCAAAAAGAGTCAAATTATTTTCAAAATTTTATCGTATATATAAAATGCTAATATAAACATTCAGTGAAATTTTCAAGTTTCTACAGTCATTCGTTTTTTAATTACAACAAAATAAGAAAACCGTTACGTAAGAAATCGAGTGAATACCAAATGTTGTAAAAATATGAATTTCAAACGCTCATAAAAATTTAATTTGAGTTTCTTA
>NW_021768958.1:4014-6138 GCF_005508785.2 Acyrthosiphon pisum
CAAGCACTTTTACTATCGTAAAAGGTGATGACAGACACAAAAAAAAAAAAAAAAAACACACATCATTGTAAAATCAATACATTCATCGTTCCACTCAGAATCTAAAATTATATCTACGATTAAATCAAAAAGAAAAAGCTACAAGTTGACAGGACAGGAATTCACTAAATCTGAAGCTGCAGTTAAATACAGAATTTGTCCGTCAATATCCACTTATCCAAGCTTTTATTACTGAAGGTACCTATAACTTACTAATTAACTAGGCACTCGTTTGAATCTAGTTGCTACCTTAGGAGGAGTGAGGACAAAAGTAAAAAAAATCTCTTTAGGTAGTTTTTAAAAACTTAAAGTAAAACAAAAAAATGGGATTTTTTACGTGATACATGTTTTCAAAAAATTTGTTTTTGTTTTTTTTTTGTGTAATTCAAAAATTAATATTCCTAAATGTTTTATTTTATTGATCTTTTAAGTTATAAGCATCAGCGACCATAGCCATTAGTATAATATTGTAGGAGAGTTACGGTTGGTTGAAGAACACATATATGTGGGGCGACGATTCGTCACTAAAAACCCGAGTGGTCATCCATCCGGGAACTAGTGACTCCGACCGACGCTTGACGTCAAAACACGTTAGTGCCTGAAGCCAACCTACGAGCCACAGCCGTCCCAAGTTAATTAATGTATATGAGACAATTTTCTATACATGATAACATTTCTAATATATTTTGAATCTTTTTAACTATTTGTAGTACCTAATGATAAATATTTAATTTTTTTTCAACTATTGTCAATAAACCATTTTTCACATAAAATACAGAGAATTGATTTCAAATTTTGTAAAAATATTTCCAAAAATGTTAATAGTTATTGATAAAATTAGTTTTACTCCATTCAAAACAATCATATTGCACTGAAATATGTTACAGAAAGGTATATATTTCAGAACTATAAGTACCTATCCAATAAACGTTACCTTCCGCGACACATTTATAGGATACCTAAACGTTCATATTGTACATTTTATTCATGACGATCCATATTATACATAATTTTATACGATATACAATATTACTGCAATAGATTGTTATTCATTATTCGTATTGTATCAAGATCTTCTCAAACGCGTGCACTGTTTTAAAATTATAATTCTTTTAATGTTTATTTATTGCTTTTTTACACGAGTATAGAATATACCTACCTATAATGTGTTTTCGTGTTTTTTTATTTTTATTTTTATTTTGTAAACCTTTGGACTCTCTAAAATGATCTGTCATGCATTACTATTCGTTTCGGTGATGTTATTCAAATTCAGTTTTTTTTTTTTCGTAGTATCGAGAACCGGAGGGGGGACTGCGTTAGCATTACGTCCTCTCATTACCATTACATCCCCTCTTAGCATTACGTACTCTCATTTAGCATTACGTCCCCTCAGCTTACTATTATTATTATTATTATTATTAGGTACCTATTATTACTATCGCATTTCTAGGATTCAAGCGGAGCGAGGAAGCAATAATTGATTTTGCAACTTTGTTTTATTATTATTCTAATATTGAGAATTTTATACAGAGTCACTCACCAAGCATGCTCACCCCAATTTTTCCTTTTGTAATGAATTTATTCAAATTCAGATTTTTGACATTTTTAAGTATACCTACTTAAAAACCATTTTTTCAAATTCTTGAATTCTTTTTTGATACTAAAGTTAACTATTCTTAACTCCTGTAGCTATTTAAAATTCTATTTTTAAAATTCCCCCTCCCTTCCAATATAAAATATTTGGTGGATAAATATTTGAAATTGTGCATGTACCTTATTAAAAATTTGAACGAGTATAGTTTTTCAGTTATTAAAATGTTTGTATTGAGGATAATATTCCTTGAAAATGTTTTTTTTTTAAGTCAAGGTAGAGTCTTTGGTGGTATCCGTCATAACCCGTGTAAAATACTGTCTTCGATCAAAATCGTTTTTCATTGATATACAATGATTTTATATCTTTGAATTCCAATTTAACATATTATCCAATACACTTACCCAAGCGAAAACTAATGTACAGCAGAGCGATACTCACCTTTTTTTTTAGTATATACCCAAGCAGAGTATTTTTTCGAGAATTTCTGTGTA
>NW_021768959.1:0-977 GCF_005508785.2 Acyrthosiphon pisum
TTCCTTATTTTGTTGTAATTCAAAAACGAATAACTGTAGATACATGGAAATTTCACTAAATGTTTATATTAGCATTTACTATACCCCATACAGTTTTGGAAATATTTTGACTCTTTTTAGGCTGTTTACGGACATTTTGAGTTTTCAATTTTTTTAGTTTTTTTTTCTATAAATATCAATAAAGTTTTTTCTGTTGGGCCTAAGTGTAAAAATTTAGTTCAAGGCTCCTGATATATTGTTACAATATCAGTTGAAAAATATTAAAAATACATAGGCACAATTTTTTTTTTATAAGCATTTAAAGATCGAAATTTGACAAATATATAATTATATAATATATATATAATAATAATTATTTTGTAGTTAAAAATTTATAAAATGTTCAACTTTTATATATAAGAATTGAAAATTTAAAACAAGATTCCACGTAAGTAGTTAATTCTGTTACCAAAAAATCTAAAAAAATACAAAAGCACAGTTTATTTTTATAGTAATTTTAAGTTCAAATTTGGACGAAGTTACATATTAAAAAACCTAGAATAACTATTTTAGTTATTTTGTTGTGATTGTATAATATTATTCGTGTGTACTTGAAGCTTCTAAAGTATACTATTATATATCTATGATAATATCACGGTTTATTGTTGATGTATAACGCGTTATATGTACCTAATGGATATTGTGATATGGTTAATTTGGAATTTATTATAGGTACCTTCCTATTAAAGGTAATTTTTTTTAATACCATAGATAAGTATATAATATGTCATATACCTAGACTGACATACCATCTCCGCTCAGAATCGTTTTTCTTATACAATGATATTATACCATTAAATTGAAAATTAGTACCATCCATTATACAGTGGCCCACTATTGTAATCTACTGTTCAGCAGAGTGACATCCACTTGCCCATCTTTTCTTTTTTTTAAAGTTATGCATACCAAAATTGAATTTTTACTAAAAACTCACGTGA
>NW_021768960.1:0-2061 GCF_005508785.2 Acyrthosiphon pisum
TAAAAATTCTATATGTATGGTTGGGTGTTCTGAGTCACTTTTTACGGGGAGATGAAAAAAGTTTAATCAGGAATGTATGCCTAACAATGAAACAAATCTCCCTGTAATTTTATAAAAAAAATTCAAAGCGATTTTTAATTTAAACAGACAAGATTTAAAACATTTAGTCAGTTACTATGCAACTGTTGTACAATCAAGTCATGTAATTTTTTTTCAGTAAATTATCTTATTGATTCGATTTTTTTCAACCAATTATTTTTTGTTTTATTAAAAACCATGAATTTACAGAAGTTTTCTAACGATTTTCCTTCATTGGTTTATTTAGTAAGAAATAATTCGTATCCAGTACATTCAGATTTTATAAAAATGTATTTATCGAGATTAAAATCGTATAATTAATTTCCACCTACTTTGTATCAAAATAAATATTCGTTATCTGAGGCCGGATTTAAGTATTCAGGAACTGCTGACATAGTCGAATGTTTTTGTTGTGGACTGGTCTTGCAAAAATGGACCAAAGATGACATTCCGTTTGTTGAACATTAATTAAAGCAAGCATTAATATTCTACCATTATCTTGTCAGAGAAATGATTTCACTAACCAGTATATACAAAATTTTGATTTTAGCAATTGTGCTTGCTTTAATTAATGAATACACTGTATCAAAAGTTGACTGATATGAAACCAACTTTTTCTGCTTTTCAACAATATATGAATCTATACATTCTTGTAATTCTTTTATTCGATGGAGATCATTATATGATAACGTGATAAATTGGTTATTAACATACAATTTGATAGTAAGCTGATTTAAATTAGCTGAATAATACATGGTATCTGTTATTTTTATACGTTTACAATTATTAGTATGTAGATTATTAGTTATTGAGCTATAAATTGAATCCGAAATTAATGTATACCACTGTATTAAATCGATCATTAACATTTTTTTTGTAAAATTACATTGGAGTAATATAATGACTGTAAACATATTTTTATCAACCAAAAATCCAACAGTTACACTTCTCTTGCTCAGAGGTCGTATATCGATTACTGACTTTGAAACAACAATTGGAATCATATTGTACTGCGACGTGTTCTTTTTGATATAGTAGAAATATAAAAAATGGTTTAACTTAAAAAAACGTGAAATAAAATAACGTATGATCCTTACTTACAACACACATATTTGAAAACTGAGTATATTACTTGAATCCTGTATTATTATATACTGAACTTATTTGATTGAAATTGATATAAAAAACTAAAGTGACTATGAAACCAAATCAAATAACGCGTAGGAGAGGGGATACTTACCTGGACCGTTGAACCTGTAACTTGGATTTTAAACCTATTATATTTAATTATAACTTAACGCGTTATCCCACTCGGCTACAAGTCTACGAGATATAAAATCAATTATTAACACATTTAAGTTGATTAATACAATATTTATTATTAACAAATTTAAGTTGATTAATACAATATTTATTGTTAACACATTTAAGTTGATTAATACAATATTTATTTTTAAATGATTACAAATTATTAAAATGTAATTAATTTCTTCAAGTAAAATAACATACTATGATTAAAACTGATTACAATCACAAACATGTGTAGATTTTAGATATTCGTTTTTTACATTTTCTATAAATTCATTACCCTTACAAAGTAAAACAAATATACATTTAGGATTCCATTTTGCGTGTTCAACAAACGGAATGTCATCTTTGGTCCATTTTTGCAAGACCAGTCCACAACAAAAACATTCGACTATGTCAGCAGTTCCTGAATACTTAAATCCGGCCTCAGATAACGAATATTTATTTTGATACAAAGTAGGTGGGAATGAATTATACGATTTTAATCTCGATAAAAATGTAGTAAAATCTGAATGTACTGGATACGAATTATTTCTTACTAAATAAACCAATGAAGGAAAATCGTTAGAAAACTTCTGTAAATTCATGGTTTTTAATAAAACAAAAAATAATTGGGTTGAAAAAATCGAATCAATAAGATAATTTACTGAAAAAAAATTACATGACTTGATTGTA
>NW_021768961.1:0-558 GCF_005508785.2 Acyrthosiphon pisum
GTACACCAAACTTAATAAGCATGTAACATATCCAAAAAATTGTTTAGAAGCGTTGAGACAGTGTGATAAAAAAATATTTCCCATTATACATTTTCTATTAAAAATACTATGCACTTTACCTGTTTCAACATCCACTCCCGAGAGAACTTTTTCTTGTCTCAAAAGATTGAAATCTTATCTACGAAAGACAATGACTGAGGTGTTTTCTGGATATTAAAATAAAAATGTATATCAATTTTTTTAACATTTTTTTGATTTTAGACTCGACTTATGGCTTAGCTATGTTAGTTGTTCATAAAGAAATTCCACTAACAGGAGAAGAAGTTTTAAATGAATTGAGCAAAAATCAAGAAAACTAGATTTTGTTCTTTCATTTTTGAATGTATATTGTATATTAGTATAATAGTTTCTATATTAGCAATATAATATTTAAATCTATAAATAATTGAATTTGTTGTTGATTAAAAAACAAAAAAAAAATGGTCGTTAGGTAAAAGACTAGCTCCTTAAATTTTGCTTGAAACCCGGGGGGGGGGGGGGCCCATACATTTTCAGACC
>NW_021768962.1:0-836 GCF_005508785.2 Acyrthosiphon pisum
TAGACTTTTTTCTTTTTCTATAAGTTTCAATAATTTTAACCTTTCTTCATCGTCAACATTGATATGTGGGACCTTCCAGACTATTTTGTTTAAAACGACTTTACCTTCAGTAGCAGTTGCACCAGTTTTACAACTTAAAGCATTTAAATCGCTATGACTTCGAGTTAATATTAATTCCAATCTAGAATTCACCAATATTCTTTTATAGTCTTCAAACAAACCTAACCAATATTTCAATGGAATGCAAGCACTAAATTCACCTTTCTCATTTTCCGATTGCGTTGCGTTTTTAAAATTCCAACCAGAATTTTCATAACAATTATAGTTGTCTGGTGTACAGGATACGTAACCTTTCAACGAGCTAGTGATTCCAAGAGCACGTGTGCTATCTACTTCTATCCCATTGATTTCCAATCGTATTTGTTCGAAGAGGAAAGAGTAACCGTTATTAGATAGTTTCACTTTGGTAGCATCAGTTATTGTTCCTTCCAAAAAAATAAAGCTTTCGTGTAGATATGGGTAGACATCCGTTTGCTGGATTGATATACGTATTTCATCATTATTATTAAATGATGTAGTATACGGTGTGTATGAATGATATTCAATTTTCGTAATTTTAGAATCCGTTTCGTACTGTGAAGTTATATCTAAAATATCACTCTCAGGCATTCTGCTTTAATTGATAACCCAGAGCTTGTAAAATTTTTTTATTTTTTACCGTTAATTTTTTTATCTTATTTGATGTTGCTGGTAGCACTTTAGTCTTATGACTAGTTGTGCTGATCCGAAGTAGCGGGTTTATATTGAATTTCAGTCCCATCTCAAGACCCGTAACG
>NW_021768963.1:0-909 GCF_005508785.2 Acyrthosiphon pisum
TTTTCTATACACGATAACATTTTCAAAATATTTTGATTTATTTTGAACTGTTTAGAGACATTTTCATTTTCCATTTTTTTTTAGTTTTTTTTCTAAAAATATCAATAAAATTTTATTTGTTGGATAAAAAAGCTTGAAAATTTAATAAAAGGCTCCTAGTATATTGTTTCAAAGGCAGATGAAAAGTATTAAAAATCGTTAGTCACAGTTTTTTTTTATAAGCATTTAAAGTTCAAAAAATGACAAAATATGGAAAAATCACGAAAATTTGCAAATTATTTCGAGTTAGAAATTCATAAAAATTTTTCTTTTTAAATCTAAGATATGAAAATGTAATACAAGATTCCTTATAAGATTATCTACCTTTATCAAACAAAAAATATCTATAAGAAAGTCAAATTAAATTTTTATGATCGTTTGAATTCATATTTTTACAACATTTGATATTCACTCGATTTCTCATGTAACGATTTCCTTATTTTGTTCTAATTCAAAAACGAATAACTGCAGATACATGAAAATTTTACTGAATGTTTATATTAGCATTTCCTATACACCATACAATTTTGAAAATATTTTGACTCTTTTTGAGCTGTTTACGGACATTTTCAGTTTTAAATTTTTTTAGTTTTTTTTTCTATAAATATCAATAAAGTTTTATCTATTGGGCCAAAAAGTGTAAAAAATTAATACAAAGCTCCTGATACATTGTTACAATAGCAGTTGAAAAATATTAAAAATACATAGGCACAATTTTTTTTTATAAGCATTTGAAGTTAAAATGTTGACAAATTAATCAAATTTAAAATTGAATAATTATTTTGTAGTTA
The DNA here is from genome assembly GCF_005508785.2 of Acyrthosiphon pisum. Lineage (NCBI taxonomy): Eukaryota > Metazoa > Arthropoda > Insecta > Hemiptera > Aphididae > Acyrthosiphon > Acyrthosiphon pisum. The sequence continues at coordinate 831 of NW_021768963.1, forward strand.
AAAATTTATAAAATGTTCAATTTTTGTATCTAAGAATTAAAATTTAAAACAAGATTCCACGTAAGTAATTAATTCCGTT
>NW_021768964.1:0-5178 GCF_005508785.2 Acyrthosiphon pisum
CAGATATTAAATATTCTGTAGGTAATCTTATCCACTTTGTATCCTACCTATTTATTTACACACATTTTTTTAATGCACATTCTAGTTATAATGTACCTAATTGCAAATTGATTGAAGTCTTCAAATCGAGCTTCAAATAGACGGTTAAAAAAATTTAACCGTTCTGACAGTCCCTTGGGCTGCAAGATTTTCTTCTATATGTTTATATTTATGTTTAATTAAAAAAAACACTTAATGTTTCAAAAGGAAATATTCTGATCTCAGTTATTTATAATCGCTTATTGGAAATTTATATTTCATATTTAGATGAGAAAGAATAATGTTTTATACCATTTAATATTTATAGTTTGGAATTGTATTTGACTTTCCATTTTTTAGTTTATGTTCACAATTCAAATAGATGAACGGAACTTTATATTTACCTTACTAAAAACGGAAATTATTACGTAAAACAATTTATCGATTTTGTTTTTTTGTTTTAATTAAAGAAATAAATAACTGTAGAAATTAGGTATCATTTCGTATGTACACTTCGTAATGAGTCTCAAAGCGTATGCCGTCTTATACCCATATATAATTTATTATTATTATCACTATCGACATGCTCATTATTATTAATGTTATTTTTGTTAGTACAATAAGTACATGCGTACCAATTTATACACGTTATTTTTAAATTTAAATTACTTTCCGTTTCTAACTTCTAGTGAGAACCCTAATTATAGTATTTAGTATTATCCCTCTCCTTTATCACATTTAACAGAAGAATATCGCATGGTATGATTTTATCATTGTTTATATACATCACTCAGTGACGTAACCAGGTATGGGTGGGGGGGTCGGATGTTGGAAATTTGATAAATTGTGCGTAGTTCATGGTTAGACTATTTTATCATTAGACGTACGAATTGTACGTACTTATTATAGACATACTCTATTATTTACATACATATTTTTCACTGTAAAATAATTATTTTATGTATCGTAATATACACGTATTTATAGCACTCACGAAATATATTTACCGACTAAATTTTTATTCATTAATGCAAAAGGCACACAGTGATGCTTAAATTATAATTATTACCTAATCATTATAATACATAAATATTATAATATTCTCTACCTAAATTTATTAAAAGAAATTAAAAGGGAGGTACACAAAATTTAATAAATATCAAGTAAACAATATTCATGTATACATTTTCGCAGAACGATATATCATTACCTTGCAATCCATTTGATGCATTTATTAGAAATTGAAATATTTCTTCTGAATTCAGAAGAACGTAAGATATCATTAAAAGTTTACAGAACCCAAATGCTGTGCTTATTCTAATAGATAACTTTCCCCCGAATTTGTGTGTAGAAAAACTCATTGTTATACTCAGACCTTTTGCCTGGGTTGCGTACTTAAATGTAACTTTGGAAGACTTTTCTATCTCAGTTTTTCTCCTTCACGTTCTTCTTTGCCTTTATTTTATTTTATTTTTTTTGGTTACAGTTTGTTTCTAAAAGTACGATCGTTGAACTCCCATTTCACCATTTCGAAATCCTATCATCAATCAGACCTGAACAAATATTCGGGTATCGACGGGTTTACTCATCCACCTTTTATTGTGACAAAGTGCTGATCGCTCTGAAATAATAGAACATTTTCTCGGAGAATAAAAAAAAAAGTTTGTGAAAATAACATTTAATACGTTGTATCATTGATGATACCTAGAACCTTGAACCTACACTGATTTTATTATTATCAAAGATTACATTACTAAAAATATATAAAAAATAATGTTTTAATGTCATATTAGGTACTGATTTTATTTTATAATACATTTATGATAATATAATATATTCATTTTATTTATTTTACAATACGAAACGAACTTTTTAATACCATAAATACAAGCAATAATAATTGTATTATATAAAATTGTAATAGTTCCAAGTAGGGTTTTATATTATGCATTTTGTCGGTTTTGTGATGGAAACCTACTTAACAAATCACCATTGTCTGATTCAAATGAATACTGGAAAAATTTAGAGTATAGCAGTATCCGTTACTAATTGTTGATTTGTATGATTTGATATTTTAAGGTTCATTTCAGATGAAAAATATACGTCACTATAGAATAGGTTCAGACAGAAAGATAGACATACAAATAAGTCACAACAATGTTATTCAAATATTTTTTTAGAAATCGAAATGATTATAATAATATTCTAGTATCAATATAACAAAATATGAAAATTTAACATTGTTATGCTTAATTTAGATAGATAATATTGTAATCTCAATCCCTCGTGAAAAATGACGAAAAAAATATGATAATATACCTATTACCTATACTGAATTATAATTTTCAAATGTAACCATATTATTATGTAGCTTGCAATTTGATGGATATACGTTCAATGAAATTTTCAACACTACTTTGTAATTTTTGTTAATTATTATTATTTTTTGTTTTTTTGCTATCTGCATGTTATTTTCGTAAATGTAACTTTTTTTGTCTGGTATATTGAAAAAGAAAGCGTAGGTACATAATACGCTGGTACGTATGCTACCATTGAATATATTATGGACAGAATTATTCAATTTGCAATCAATGACCACACGTCTGTATTTAAATTCATAGCCATGCATGTATCAACTACAAGATTAATCCTATTTGTTTATATGTTAATTATGAATATGTTCCGGAATTCCTAACTATACAGTAATTACAAATTAATTAATACTATATAGGTTAATATTAATTTATTCAAATTAAGTATTATTTAAAAATGTTTTAAGATATATCTATTATTGCATCCTTACATTAATTATGAGAGGGTGAAGCAAATTCTATGAAACTAATTTAATTATTTATATTTTTGCTGTAACCATTTATTTTGACCACAATATTATAATTATTTAATTCATTTCTTTTTAGAATTATATTATCATTGCAGGTTGATAAAAATATTATTAACCATTTGTTATTTGTAATACATTTAACATTTGAAGAAAAATGCAAATTTTAATTGAATATTTAACTATGGTTAATGGTTATAAGTATATACAAAATAACAAATTGGCATATTTCGTGATAAAGATATTTTGATGATGTTAAAATGTATAATTTTTCTGAATAATGAATACCTACCTAATTATTATTTAATTATATAAATATATTTGTAAAAATATTATATAAAATAATATTACAACATGTACAACGTAATCGATAACAGCCAAAAAAAAAAAAAAAAAATATGAAATTGAATCTATTCAAATATGTATTCATTGTAACATTTTAGCTGTTTTAACTCCGTAACCGTACTAGATAAGTGGAATACTTAGCAACCTTTGAACTGAGCTGCGTGATGCCAATGAAGGCATGTCGACCGAACTCATAGTTTTTTAATTATTTCTAAAGTTCCTATACTGAAGACCGGTGACACAGAACTTAATAAACATTCATCCCATCGCCATTTTATCTCATCCATCTAATATTTTTGAAAATTGTCTTGAACTATTTGTGCCATTGTCCATTCCATATATCATGTTCTTGTCAGATAACAACGTGTTTTCAGACCTATTTGGTCTATACTCCTAATCTTGCTCTAAGCTTTTACATGTATAAAACTTTCTGTGCAAATAGCCAAATCGACACAATCTATACAGATTTTTCAAAGCTTTTAATCGAATGGATCATATCCTCCAAATAAAAACTCTTGACTAATATCGGTCCTGTATTAAAAATCGATTCCTATATTATTATGTGTCTATCCATGGTTAATCCATCCACTATGTTTACTCCGACATCGGGATTCTTCTAGGTGCTTTCTATCACCTCTATCCTCTTCATAAATATCGCTCCCTCAGTGTTCTATCATACCAAGATCCTAATTTTTGTCAATTTCATGAAGCTTTACCTGATTGCCAACACGAGTTGCTTGGGAAGAGTCCTTGGTTGGTCTCACCTTAAACCTTAATGCTCTACATCTACTTTCATCCACCCACAATCTGTAATATTCACATAGGTACCGAAGTAATTTCACTATAATGCACCCGTTTAAGGCGTTATCGGCTAGTGATCTGAGCTCGACCTCTCACCAATAAAGTACGCATGAGGTATTATGTTGCAAGGCATTCAAACTATTAGGCTTCATACTTCTCACATATCGAAACTTCAAACTTATAGAACAACGTTATATATTACACACTTGTTTGCGCTATATCCTCGAATAAAGTAGCATGTTGAGAGGGAGGCGGGGGGCCAAAAACGATTTATACGAACAATTACTTCTAGGCTGGACATCCATTAGTATCCCACACGGCTACACCCTTGCTAAATATTTCCTCAATCGCTCAGGACTTGATGTTTGTAGACATGCGACTAATTTTTAATTTCTATCCAACTTAAAATATATCACAATACATCCAGCCCTCATTACATATTCAATGTACCTTTCCGCTGTACCCGCTCATATTTGCAATCATATTTTACCCGTTCTTTATTCTTATTTCTTTGGAAAACTATTTTAACAATTCCCCAATTATCTGTCATATGCACACCACTAACCATGACCGTTTTACTCTTAACTAGAATACGAATCTGTTGACACATTCACTACTTGTGGACGAAAATTGGCGTCCAACGTTAGATATATATATTTATATATTGCATAAATCAACTTGTTCATTATATTTTTAATTGTTTCTTGGGAATGCTCCGTATTTATGAACAAAACAAAACATTTAAATTAAAAGTGGGTTTGGATCACTCATACCAAGTCTTTACAGTAGAGAACCTATGTATAATACAGTAGGTATACTTAGTACACAAACATAAAATCGGTATAAGTTTTATATTTTTCTATACCTATGTAAACATAATTTGTTATATAAATATCATTAATGTTATTTGGAGTGTGTTGAATTGCAAAAGTACATTAAATTGTGACAATTATTATGTGCAATAAAATAAAGTCCCATCGAAGTCACGTGATCAAAATGTAATAATTATCATTACTACCTACTGTCATTATTTTATATTATTGACCTTTTTTTTATTATTATTATTATTATTGTTATCATTATAGTGTTATATAAAGTACATCAAGTTAAAATTATAGAGTATACAATTACTTTAAATGCTAATAAATACCATATTTAAATCATTGTTATAGTTG
>NW_021768965.1:0-1013 GCF_005508785.2 Acyrthosiphon pisum
TCAAAATTCGATTTGACCAACACGACACGACACACGACGTAGCTGTGAATCCGCCTTTAAAGTCTCTGATTACACTACCACTGCGTCAAGCACTTCGACTAAAGTTTAATAAGTTATTTATTTATTTTATATACTATATAGGTAACAATAATACCTAAAAATGAAAACTTGCTCTATTGAAGGTTGTAAAACAACCATTAAAGAAGAAGGTATTAAAATGCATGGGTGAGTAGATATCAGATATTATATTGCCAGTTAAATAATTTATGTAATTATATTTACTCATATTATATGTATAATATTACTCAACTATGATATTAATTTAGTATACCCAAAGGGAATATTGATGAACAATGGGTCCACCAAATAAAACAATTTCAGCCAGATTTTCAGCCAACAAAATACAGTGTGATTTGTAGTAAACATTTTGTTGAATCAGCTTATTTTGAAGGTGGAATATATGGTAAAAATGTTTTGGACAAATCTGCACTACCTAGTTTGTTTAAAAAACGTTAGCACCTACTACCTACCATAATTAGGTATGTTACATATAAATGTGTCACAATATCTATTTCTTTTACTGTTTTTTAATGTAGTTATCAATAAAAATCTTTTTCTAAGTGAAAACAATGACGTCGTTGAGGTATTTCCTGACAATTTGAGCAAAACATGCCTCAGTGATGATGAGTGTCAGTTGGATAAACAGGATACTCAATGTATGTATTCTAATTAATTATTTATGTTTTTATATTGTTGCATAACTAACCTAACCAATTTGAATTTAAGGTATGATACCAAAACAAATGGTTTTCAAAGACTCAGACGAATCAATAAATTCTTCCATTATAGATACACCAATGCCAATAAAATCCAGGTAGGTATAATTGTTTTTTAAATATCCCTTATTATTTGTATTAAGGTAGGTACCTATAAACAAATTTAAGTAGACATCAATTTGTACGGGTATGTTTTAATTTTGATATTTATACAATTATATATTGTATAATTTCAGG
>NW_021768966.1:0-789 GCF_005508785.2 Acyrthosiphon pisum
CATAGGGCTTGAGCCCAAAAGGTTTCAAGAACAAAAAGAGTGGGAGACTTATCTTCCACCCACTACTTACACACAATTGTATTTGATCTATATAATACAATTCAAAACTATCACAAATTAAATGTAAATTAATGTATAAAGTATATTTAATGTAATTAATTAATGTCTAGTCCAAAGATATGTATTTATATAGTAAATATTTTGTACAAAATGTATATGTCACATTTTTTCTAATTATATAATACAAATATGTAACCAATTGTACCTATAACCATTTAGATACACAAAAACATTTTTTTTTTCGTATACTGAAAAAAATTACGTGTGAACTATTCTTTAGCTATCCATAGGCTATGGCCTATAGGAGTTTAAAAATTAACCAATTTAATAACTTTTACATAACAATTGATATAATGTTTATTTAAAACGGTCCAGTCGTTTTTTGAGGCTATATAACTTTAGTGTTATAACCCAATTTTTCCCGTGACAAAATTAAAAAATACAAAATTTAGATTGTATAAGTGAAGGTACCTATATTGGTTTTGGTGTATCTACTTACCTCAGTTAACAGGAAAATTTGCGTCACTTTGTGAACTAACTCGACTAATATGGACAATTAATTTGTGGTGGATTGTATAATATAGCACCTTAGTAATAATAATTGGTATAAATCGAACGTGGTTCAAACTACTCTTTGAACTTTCCTAATATCTCCAAGACAATTTGAAATTTTCGCAAAATCGGTTAATATTTTTTGAGTAGACATAGGTCTACTATATATATAGCTAC
>NW_021768967.1:0-1505 GCF_005508785.2 Acyrthosiphon pisum
ATCTTGACTAAATACTGGATTTGGGTCCAGTTCCATCAGCTGTTGATGAGTCTAATAAAATCTTCATATGAGCTATTGTTCGGTGATATACTTGGTGATGATGATGATAGCCAATAAAACCGCTGCTCAGCTTGATTAAGTCCATGGTTTGCGTTTTGATTAGACATATAAACCCAGTATATGCAATTTTAGAAATAATTAAAAATATAATACAGAAAAACAAAACTTACATTTATTTTTGCTGGCGTTCTTCTTGAAAAATAAACAGAGTAAAATATTGAACGTGTTTCTCTGTTATATGCTTATAACAAACTGATGAAAAATATTTTACCATATTCTATGTGCGCGAGTAAACAACGCGGGTGGTTTTCACTTTGTATAGGTACATAAAAATCTTTTTTATGTGTGGTGGTACATTACCAATTGTAAGGGTTGACAATACTGACCAGTAAATCACATTATATTGGGCGGCATATTAACAATAGTTATATGAATAACATCACCTGCCACATACGGTTTTATATACTGACCAGTATTAAATCTCATTATATTGAGCGGCATAGTTATATGATGAGAAATTGAATAAAACACCTGCCTTATGGGGCGGATACATTTATATATATCGGTCAATACAAACTGATCAATACTTAATCGAATAAATAAATGTATCTGATCACTGGTTTAGTGGGCGGCGAAAACTTAACGGTCGTGATAACCGCATACGTTTAACACATTTGATTATTACCGGACTGATAAAGTGATAAGACTTGTGGTACGCATTCGTCAATAAAATATGCTTGCTACGTATCGGACATGCGCGTGCGTAAATAAAAACATCGGCTACGTACCGACAGGTTAAGAGGACGTGTCACGAAAAATTTACGCGTGCAACGACCAAGAGGATGCGCTGTTAAGTGTTTTGGCAATCCGCAAGCGCGCGGCGTTTAAGTCACGCCTACTATTCGCAATTCGCAACCGGCCGACGGTGGCGATGAGTGCTTGTTCGGGAGTGCCGTTTATTTGTCTATGAACGTTCGTCCGGTACGATTCGTATCATTATAAAATTCATTATACACAAATACCGCCGTAATATTTTCAATACCCTCGCGTACCTATGAACTACCGATTATAAATTAAGATACTGCTCACCTAAATTTATGTCCCAACATATAAATCGTAGAAACTATATTATAACAAAACTTGATTTGTAGTTATTGAATCATTACTTATTTAAATATAATACTTATAGTAAAGTCTAATAAATGGTAAATAAAATAAATACAGCGCAATTAAATTAATATTAACTTTCCGTGCTTTATCTTTTACGTTCAACTGTTAATGTTATATTAAAATATGATAATACGTTATTACAAATATTTTTTTTTAATTAATAATATTTTGGTTGTAGGTATACCTATACCCAATATAGTAATATAATAATTATAATATACTCGTAATGATAATATTAATACTCTAAAATCTTTATTTCTCATTCTGTAATTATT
>NW_021768968.1:0-3170 GCF_005508785.2 Acyrthosiphon pisum
CAGAAAAATACCTACAAAAATTACGTTAGTTTAAAAAACATCATCGCCGAACGACGACAAGGCGTGACGCTCGAGAACATGCGGCCTTCTCGTGGCAACGAAGGAAATATATAAATTTTTTCCACTTGAGATCCCGCAAGAGGGTAGTAGTCGACGATCGAAAAATAATATATATTGCAATTCACCCTCATTTCCTCATCATCAGTACTCCCACACAAGACACGGCATCGCCGCACAGCCGGAACAATGAATAGGTAGTCACGCGATCGATGTCTGCGCGTACAACGAAATCGTCTTAATAACCAACGAGTAAACTACATAATAATATAATATCGCCATGAGCACAATATTTATTTCGCACCAACAGGGTCCTCACGAAATAAGAACGTTTACTATTTATAGCAGTGAGTTCTACCCGAGGTCAGGGGGCCCACAAATCCTTAAATCCGGCCCATAATTTGTTACGAATCGCATTGATGATGCTCCAATGGTCTCTTAGCTCTTATAGATTTATACAGGGTGTATCATATACATTATTTGAACATTATTACTTAAGTACCTATGCGATTTTAATTTATAGTGTGTGATGTTTATATGTACTTATAAGAAAGTTTTCCGACGTTAGTTCTTTTTCGTATTTCATGCCTACTCTTTAAATTATTTTTAGACACGCTGGTGCGCCCAAAGTCGTTATTACGTCTCGATCCGCGACGAGTTTATCGTCGTTTTCAGAGGTCCCGTTTCAATCGGTTATATTTTACTATTATGTTTTCGCGCATTTCACGGAATTGTATTATAATTGTATAATATCTAATATCGAAGAACTTTATGTGTTCCCCCATTATGGGATTTATTATGTTCCCATATGACTATATCAGGAGCGGCTCTAAGAGGGGGGGGGGCACTGAGGCCATGCCCCCCAGGATTTCAAAAATTTTTAATTTCTTAATACACATTATATTTAATACTTCTCCTTGTGAACATTAAATTATTATATTAGATAATTAAATTAGTTATCTAACAATTATAATTTGCCTGAAAAATCATAATATTATGATATTAATATGTGATGTGTATCATATATGTAGGAACGTATCGCCAGACCCTAGACCGTGTACTAATTAGTAATTTGTGGAAAATAATATTATTGGTCAATAATCATATGTCATAATATTGTAATTTGTAACATATTAAATATTATTTTGTTGACGGGCGGTTTACGTATATATATACGAGTATGGTCAAAATAATAAAAACATCCCCCCCCCCCTGGTAAGTCTCTGAAGCCTCGCCTGATGACTATATAATAATAATAATAATAATAATAATAATAATTATTATTATACATTCAGATATTCTTTGTCACGAGTCACGCGACAACATTCAGCGAATTTTAAGGAATTATAATCGCATTAGTGAGAGGTATTTTATACAGTTTTTAAGCGTGTCTTGTATAATATATAGGTTATTTAAATTTGTTTTTGTCGACAATATTATTTTCGTTGTTTTTTTTTCAGTCCAATGTATCTGTGTAAACGATTAATTGTGCATTAAGTTGATAATCGTGTATTATGAATGTAAATTACAATAGTCCTAAATATTTACGACGAAAAATGGTAAAAAAAAATTAAATAGGTACCTATTGTAAAAATGAAAATTGTCTTTCTTCCACGTAACTGTGTCCATCATGTCAGTTCGATCGTCTTAAAAAATGTCTCGTTCGATCGTCATTAGTAGTTTACGAGGTCTTATCTTGATACATATCATTAATATTATGCCACTTGTGACTTGTTTCGTTTTCATCGCATAATAAATTATATAATACGAGCGAGTAAAACGATGTTTCCGTCGCGCGCGTTGTCGATGCCCGGCGATAAAGACTTCGTCGTTGTCTTGTGTCGTGTGACCGTTTATATTATTATTATACTTTAATCAATGCGATCATTGTCAATGTCGTATATATTGTTATTTAGGTACCACTAGCCAACGAGAAAAAAAAATTAAACAGTGAATTTGACATTAGTTTTGTTGCGTTATGCGGCGATCTAGTAGTACGTATAATGATAATAACAATAATAATAACTATGATATTATGCAGTGTGCGCACCTGCCGTCTGGTAGTTAGTATTCGGTTCATGAAACATCGCGTCGCCGTCGTGTACATAATAATATTATATATGTAATATTGTAGGTACCTACGCCATAGATAATATAAGAATGGATAGGACATAAGAACTTATCACATGAAAATTTAGTGATACTATTTTAAGGTTATATGGGGCGAATATTGATGTGATAATTGATAAATAATAATGAATATTAAATAACATTATTTTATTTTATTAAAATATTATTTTCCAATTTCCATTTTCCAGGTACAGGTGGCAAAACAATCAAAATACAAACTGACAAATATCTAAATATAACTGACTATCATATTTATTCATTATTATTTAATAAAACAGTTTTGCACATAACCTCAAAAAGCCTCATATTGTCTTTCTCTCTTTACTTTCTCTCTTCCCCAAAAAAGCACACGGCCTCATATGGAACTGGTATAGGCATGTCCTATCCATTCTTATATTATCTATGACCTACGCATGCCAAATACAATTCGTTTTAAATTGTAGATGACCGTACTGGAAACGAGTTTGACGATCGGCGATTATAATGTGCGAGTTCATTTGAATATAACACGCGTATTATTATACACGTATAGGTATTTAATATTGTAATAATGCTCGTTGTAGTGTATAATATTGTAATGTTATTGAGAGAGACGCGTCTTGATCGGAAAAGTGTGTGCAAGGTTGGCGCGTTGTTGCAATAATAGTATAATACTATGGAGTACCTACATTAACCTTACTAAACGGGCGGACGGATCAATAACTAATATATTAATATTATAGCGTTATAATTTTGTTATCGCAGTTCGAAACCACATGTTTTCACCGTTGTGTTCACTATGTCTGCAATTATAATTATTTATTATTGTATTTATAATATTATCATTAGTAATTTATCTATCAGTAAATCGACTTTATACATCTTGTATCACAACGAATATCACAATATGCCTGGGTTTCCCTGTTTTGGGTATTGGCCCCTATTTTTGTGAGCAGTACCATTCTAAAAGCCGGTTTGGTTTCCGTATTATGCATTAAATATTG
>NW_021768970.1:0-4446 GCF_005508785.2 Acyrthosiphon pisum
AAAATTGCAAATACAAATAATATAGTGTGATGTTATTGTAATATACAATTAAATATTAAATGTAATCGAATAATGATCTCAACCATAATATGACAACATACTATTATGTCGAATGCAAAAGTAGGCACGAGGCACATAAACTAGGTACGAAATATTCAAGTTAATAACACGAAATTAGTTCTGCTGAACGTAAATTTGTTATATCGTATATTGTACACTAATTATACAAAATAGCTATATTTCAGGGCTTTAGACTCGGCCCTTATAATAGTTAATAGATAATAAAATTCGAGTCTACAGCAATGAGATAGGAAAATAAAATGGACATTTTTAAAAACCGTTCCAAAAACCAAAACCGAAAATTTTCTAAAACTCTTCTTTAAACCGATAAAATATTTGAAAAACTTTTTTTGAAACCGAAACCAAAACCAGAAAATTTAGAAATCCGTTCTCAAGAACTAAAACCGTAACCGTTAAAATTGAAACGGTTTCGATCCCCGCTAATAAGAAAATAAATTATTATAATAGTTAGCAATATAAATAATATATGCTGCCAGGCTGTCTTCGCTCGTAACCGTTTTTCGTACGCAACAATTTATCACTCTATTCAAATTGTACTCATATGTACCACCTATTTTATATAGTGAGTTACTCAATAAGAAGCTACACTCGATATCTACTATCCAGTAGAGCAATTATCTCTTTTCCAATATTTATATACATCAAAGGTTCTCAACCTTTGAGGTCCACGCCCCCTTTCAAACTATTTTATGAGTTCACACCTCCCCCCTCCCTACTATAAGATTGATGTATGCATAATATTTATACGTAAACTATATTTTAATGTTGGTTATTGGATTAATATGAATACAACTTCAATGAATCGAATTCAATGAAAATGAAAATTAACAATTATTAAATATACAATTAAAATTTTTTTTAAACATTTTCATGCCTCCCTAGGGGGGCGTGAACCCCCAGGTCGAGAACCACTGATATACATAGTAAGTATTGATATTCTGCATATTATAATATTAAACCAGTGTTGTAATGAAATTCGGGAATTAGGTTATATTTTATGACATTGCAGTTTTACGGAAAACATACCTAATCCATATCAAGAAAATGATCAAAGTATATGAAGTGCATAAAAATACACGAATCACGGATTGCTTAATATATTATCGTTACATTTTAAGCGTTGGAGGCTAAAAGTTACTTCAATAAGTTCGACGTATGGGGTTATAGTGAATTAAGCTCTCGGAGAATAATGTGTAATCTTATTAAAAATTATTCAAAGTAAATTAGTTACCAATAAATCTTCTAACTATTACGACTAAATATATCTACTTCGAACATTATACGTCAGAGCTTAAAAATATTACCAATGTCTGTAAGTATATTAGGGGTTGATATATTTGTATGCCTGTTAAAAAATAAATATAGTAATATAGTTATTATAATAATTATTTTATAATAGTTGTATAATCAAAATATATATCATAGTATTATGTATAAAACATATCGATTATAAAATGGACTAATTCGATAGCCTTATAAATAAAAGTTAAAACGTTCATTCGCAACATTCCGTTTAATAGTTTTTTTTTTCATTCATTAAAAAAATGGGAATTTCGTTATATTTTTTACATACTTTAAGTACAATTTACTAGCAATTTCCGGTTGATTGAATCCGTGTTAAATCATTGAATGGTGAACTGGAGCACGGTTTATTCTAAAGAAAAAAAAAATGTTCCCTGACGCAGAAATAAATGTATGTACACATCGTCGTTAAACCTATAGTTCTCTCATTCCTTCCAGAGTACGAAAAATGGCAAGCATTTTGATAAATATTTCAGTTTATGGTGTTTTATTTATGTATTTATTAAAAACAGTGATATAAATCTTAGCACACCATACAGTATATTACAGAAATCACTTCTGTACGCATATTATATTATTTTGAAAAATCGACAAGAAATATTTTTATGATTGTAGATGAGCATACAAAATATTATTCATCACGAATCATTTTAAATTGTTATCACTATATAATATATTGGTTTTTTACATTTAATTGTACAGACAATATAATATATATATATTATATAAAGAATATAAATACCTTCCTAATACCTACGTAGGTATAGCGTAAATTATAATATGATTATTAATTATATCAAATATTTCTGGTTATGTAGAAACGTTTTTTACACATGTTTTTAAATTTGTATATTCATTATAGAATAGTGTTTTGACTGGTTTATTGTGATTACTATTTTAAACTGAGAACGTAATATCGTAACTTACATACGAGGAAATTAATAACTGAAATTCTTCGTTAGAAAATATAGTATCAGAATAATATTGTTAAGTATATTATAATATCAGTTAGAGGTTTTCCTGCTTAGAATAAATTATTTTTTTAAACACAAATTCAATGTCAGTATAAATTAAAAAATAATTCTTATTTAATCATACACGACAAAAGTCCATGTTGATGATCACTCTCATTAATCATCTATGTTATAGAAAATCGGCTTATGTTTATTAGTACTAATTAATTTATATGCCTTCACATTTTAAAAGAAATATAATTGTACGCGGGAACAATAAAGTTATATTAAATACAGTTATATTCCTCAGAAAATCTATAGTTGAACTTTCCAAAATATGATATTATAGTGACAACACAGAATGTAGTGAATATTTATTATGTAGGTACCCATGACTTTTAGTACTCTTATCATAACATTAAAATTGACAAATTCAACTGTCTCAACCATCGAAGATAATTATTTGAATCAATTAAATATCTGAAATAGATAAATGTGTAATAACAAAAACAAAATTTAATGTCATTATAATTAAAATAATTTCCATTTAAAATCAATATATAATAATGTATTGATTATCAATAATATACTGAAAGTAATACTGAAAACCTAAATAATATATTTAATACAATTTGTATACTTGAACATTTTATAAAATAATAATAAAAGTAGATTACGACACGGTGTAATATTAAGTCTTTTTATTTATGTTAATTTAAACTTAAAATAATCTCGTTCAGGTATGCATTCAGAACTGAAAAATGAGTTTTGATTTAAAATGTAATTATATGATACTTTATTTGAACGTTGGAATGCTCAATAAAAGATTAACCTGTAGGTCTTGATTGAAAGTCGAGGTTAATGCACTTATAAAATACGTATTTCGAGCTTGGTTGGAACTAACGAAAAAAAATTAGACAGCTCATTCGTACAAGTCGATTTAATTAAATAACAATTTAGGATGAGTCAAATTTATTACGTTTTTTTTTCTTGATACTCTGGATACTTTGGCACGGTTTGACCAATGGACCGGCAAACGGTGCCCACAGTCCTTACAATACATTGGATAATAATACAATATAATATCAAAAATGCAATAAATCAAAATTATTTCGTTCTAACATTCGGCCCTTCCTGTCCTGCAGGATCTTCTTTGATTCTGAGCGGCCATACGTAGGTATATACATAAATATACAAGAAAATAACTTACAGGAATCGATGTATTTTATTTTATATATTTACTTCTTAATATAACAATATTAATTTATACAAAATATAAATACTAAATCAATTAACACCTCCCCAGGCGAGCGGACCACGTTGAAAATTACAATGGACCAAGCAGTAGGTGCAGGAATTATTTAAGTTGAATAATTAAGTTATTAGTTGATATAACTGTATATAGAACTATATCTTTGGTTACACATCTCACGTTGGTTTTAAAGAAGGCCAGTGATAAAATTGATTAGTGAAGGTGCGTATATTAATTGATGTTATTAAAATAAGTTAAGTTGAAAAAGAATAAAAATAAACTGTCAAAAAAAAATTAATTTTTAATAAATAGACAACGGTGGACTGATCTAAGCTGAAGTAAATAATTGAAATAAATAAATGTTAATTGAGAATTGAAATAGTGAAAGAATTATTATAATTAATTGCGATAAATAAATAGAAAAAATAAATAGAGATGTACCTAAATATTAATGCGCGCGCAGCAATAAAGACAGTAAAGTAAATAAAGAAAATTAATGAGAGTAAAATAAGAAAATATATGAATATAGAATAAAATAGAATACATAAGAGAATGTTGAAAAATTAAATGAATTAAAATATTGATGGATACATTTTTATGATAATTAAGTATTAAATAATTAAATAAATTGAAATATTGATGAATACAATTTTTGTGATAAATTAATATTGAGTAATAATATATAAAAGTTAATGAATTGATATATTAAATAAAGAAATTATTGTGTTAAAAATATATTGAGAAATAAATGAATTAAATTGAGATATTAGGTATATGGAAAATAAGTTGAAATATTAAATTAATTTTAGCAAAATAATAATAGTAGATAGTGAAGTATAAATTAGATAAAGTAGATTA
>NW_021768971.1:0-791 GCF_005508785.2 Acyrthosiphon pisum
TGTACTTAAAATGACTATAAAAATAAACTGCGTAAATGTATTTTTTAGTTTTTTTGGTAACAGAATAAATTACTTACGTGGAATCTTGTTTTAAATTTTCAATTCTTAGATACAAAAATTGAACATTTTATAAATTTTTAACTACAAAATAATTTTTCAAATTAAAATTTGATAAATTTTGTCAAAATTTGATCTTTAAATGCTTATAAAAAAAAATTGTGCCTATGTATTTTTAATATTTTTCAACTGATATTGTAACAATATATCAGGAGCTTTGTATTAAATTTATACACTTTTTGGCCCAACAGATAAAACTTTATTGATATTTATAGAAAAAAATTGAAAACTGACCATGTCTGTACACAGCTCAAAAAGAATCAAATTATTTTCAAAATTTTATGGTGTATAGGAAATGCTAATATAAACATTCAGTAAAATTTTCATGTATCTGCAGTTATTCGTTTTTGAATTACAACAAAATAAGGAAATCGCTACATGAGAAATCGAGTGAATATCCAATGTTGTAAAATTTGAATTTCAAACGATCATAAAAATTTAATTTGACTTTCTTATAGATATTTTTTGTTTGATAAAGGTAGATAATCTTATAAGGAATCTTGTATTACATTTTCATATCTTAGATTTAAAAAGAAAAATTTTTATGAATTTCTAACTCGAAATAATTTGCAAATTTCCGTGATTTTTCCATATTTTGTCATTTTTTGAACTTTAAATGCTTATAAAAAAAAAACTGTGACTAACGATTTTTATATTTTTCATTTGCCTTTGAA
>NW_021768972.1:0-973 GCF_005508785.2 Acyrthosiphon pisum
TGCCCACCTTGTTTATTGTTAATAATACATAATATAATCATAATATTGTCATATTATAAATTATTATATTAATACTAAAGTCATTAGTTCATCAAGCTTCACTTTTAAAAATGTAGAATCAATATATTGTAATTTTGTTTAGTATTATTTAAATACATTTTTACCGTTACACTTTAGATGAGTGTATACCAATATATAACTACCGAGAAAAAATTTAAAAAGTAATATTGTAAAGTAAAAATTACACATAGACATAAACTAAATAAAGGAATCTGGAATCAGGAATCATATAGTATTGTGGCCTGGTAATAATATCTAAAAAAAATATTATTACATTTTAAATAGTTCAATTTCATAAATGGTAGGCACATTATAGCACCTACGTCATAACTGATTAAACCGACTAATCATTTATACACAAAAATGGTACTCGAAAAATAAGTACGATAATCTCTTACTAAGCAAACAAGATAACATATTATTACAATAAATATCAAGGTGTATACGCATAAAAAAAACATAAAACGTTTTCTAATTAATATTTTTGTACATTTTTTCTTCGGTCTAGCAATATAGCAAGTAGAGACCATCCAGTATCACTCCCCGAGGTCCAGACTCCACATTGCCACAGTCGTCATTCGGTACTATGCCTATTACCTATATAATATAGTCCGTGGGAGCTGTGCATCAAAATTCGACATCAGTAATATAGGAATTATATAATTTACTAGTCACTGTACTGAATTGAATTCAACCACAATAAATACAAAATAGGGTAAGAAATAAAATATTCTAAAACTTGATTAAATTCAATAATATTTGGTATTTGTTTAGACGCCCGACCATGGTCGGGCATACATTAGGTACGTACCTATACCGTGGTCGGGCGTCTATATAGACACATTGTAATATTTTAATAACAATAAAAATATAGGTACTTACTTTTGAAAAATACCCTTCTTTTGATAAAAAT
>NW_021768973.1:0-805 GCF_005508785.2 Acyrthosiphon pisum
ATCGACCTACACTCCCAATGCTTCCTTTCGGGAATCGATTTTCACCCGAGATGACTGATAGCTAGACACTCAAACTCAGAATCCGAATTTCCGATTTAAACACATACGAGAACCGGACATACACGCCCGGGGGGTCTGCGATCCGACGTAGTCGGATTGCCTACCTGACTAGCTACTTGCATACGAGTGACTTACACTCCCACTGCATGCGATCCGCCACAGGCGGATTGTCCGTTCGGGAATCGACTTTCTCCCGAGAAGACTGATAGCTAGACACTCAAACTCAGAATCCGAATTTCCGATTTCAACACACACACTCCAGAACCGGACATACACGCCCGGGGCGTCGTCTGCGATCCTCGGATTGCCTACCTGGCTGGCTGTGTCGTACGATCGACTTGAATCGCCCGACTTACGACTAGACACTCTTCCGAGTTCAAAAATTACCGCTTAACCAGGGCTGCCAACACGACAAAACACAATACCCGACGACCCCGCGTTCCCGCCGCAGGCCGGATCGAAAAACCCAGCCCGAGACGAAACGACAAAGATGCACCACCGCCCACACAGTCTTTCCGCCGCAGGCGGGATGACAAACGCCGGAATCTAGTCTTATACTATAAAACGTGACCCCTCCGAGGGTTACCCGACCGTCATCATAAGGGAGAACCAATGAAAAAATTAGATTTTTTTCGACCGGGCGGCGCCTCCTTATCACCGCTCCTTATCACTTTTCTCGATTATCATATTTGATGATTTGATTTTAACGTTTTTCAATATTTTCGAGTTTTACCCCCTCGGGGGG
>NW_021768974.1:0-806 GCF_005508785.2 Acyrthosiphon pisum
ATATATGTAATACAGAGGCGGACTTAACATTTTTCCGCCCCTAGGCATTACAACACTAGCGCTCCGTACATTGGCGTGCTCCCACGGGGGGGGGGGGAGGGGAGTAATGTTCCATGAACTAAAACAAAACTATAAAAATTGTATTTAGGTATTTTTATACCAACTAAACAAATAAATATTAATAAAATTTTGCATAGGTACATTTGTACACTTGTACAATAATTAAATCATTTTTCGCCTTAATTTATGTGAGCATTCTCTATAATCGTAATCGATTAGCAAATTTCTGAGCAGTATGCAGTATGCACTTTACAGGAGACGGGCGACAGTGCCAGCGTTGCGCGTCGTTGCAATATTTATTATTATTAATTACTTTGTATTCTAATATTGTGGTGACAGATGCGGGGTGAGGCGGTTCATTCCACTAACTACTAAGCACTGTGCGAGCTGTCCCCCACCTAGCTAGTGGAGTGGCTTTATACAATGTAGTAATGTACCCGGCGGCCCGAGGCAGTATATTTGACTGCCTTGGCTGGCGTTTTGCGCATGCGCCATTCACAATATTGTACGTGTGTACGCCGCATACCCGTATACCACCTCCTATGCATTAACACAGGCAACGCCGCCAACTGCCTTGTCGAGTGTCGATGTTGAACCTCTAGCGGTGGCGGCGCAACGCGGCGCGCGCTGGTCGCAGAAATTTAACTCAAACCGGCAAGGTTATTATTGCTTATAAATAAAAACGTTACTGCGACGTGACTACGTGAGCCATTATCCAGTTTCCTGCAAGTTGTATACGAAAAAAA
>NW_021768975.1:0-1555 GCF_005508785.2 Acyrthosiphon pisum
TATTATAGTTTTATTTCATTTTAATACATATTATTATGAACTTATACACACTGATCAATGGTACGGTGGTATTGGCCAAAAAATTAGTATCTAACAATATGGCTAATCGCTAATATAATAAATACAATATTTTTGCTAAAATTAAATCAACTTACCGTTATACAGTATACTTATGGTGACTAGATATTAAAAAAGAAAAACAGTAGGTACATAATAATATAGGCTAATATATATTGTGATGATATATATATCGATGTTATTATTTTTATATTATTCATGAAGTCTAGTCTAGTCTAAGTTCTAGTCTAAGTCTAGTCTAAGTTCTAGTCTTCATGATATTATTATTAGATAATATCTAAAACCGTGATTACAATATTAACACTATATCGTCTATATCACAGTATTAAAACTTTTTTTTGATAACAGAATTTTTTAAATCCCTTAAATTTGAATTTAGGTAATTTTTTTCCATTTGGAATTATTCAATTATTACAAATAAGTACATTTAAGTGTACTTCGACCATTTATTTAGGACAGTAGGACCATAGGCGTACATTGGGTGTGAATTTAGGGGGTGCTGGAATAGTTTATGTTACAGAGGTCCGTGGGGGGCTTTTTCCCTCACACCCCCCTTAATCCTAATACTATAAATTTTAAGTTTTACGTTTTTGATTAGAACTTTGATTTCGCGGGGTTACTTTGATACCCATATATTTTTATTCACCAGAGTACCATGATGATTAAATTTTATTTTCATAAAATGGGGTTACTTTGATAACACATTAAAAAATATAGGTATCAAAGTTGCCCGTTGTGTAAGTTTGATACCATATTAAAAAGATTGATATCTCAAAAGATAACTTTAGAAATTTAAAAATAACTAATATTTAATTTTGAGAGTTCTATCGTTAATACTATAGAGACTATCCGTAAAATAAAAAGTTAAATTGTCATAAAACAGTAAAAAATGATCAAAGTTACCCCATTGTACTGTACTATTTTTATTTTTAAACTATGAGAACTTTTTTCGTATTTGTGATATCGAAAAATTAAAAACAATGTTTGCCAGCCTATGTTCTCTTCTTCCTAATAGGAACACTTGGTTGCATAACTTGAACTATAACTATAGCCATATAGTGGTTCTTATCCACGCAAAACCAATTTTACTATGTTTTACATTTGTAAGACGGAGACCACACATGCGTGTGTGGCATCCTCTTAATAATATATGTCATTCAGAAATTATACAATTCAGCGTAGCCCGCAGATTAAATAAATATATTAGTAAAAACCATGTGATAACCAAAGTTATAAATAGAAGATTTTGTACCCAACCGTAATCCGTAAGATAATATAATTTTCTATAATAATATGATTGCTGCATATTGACAAAAGCTGAAACACTGAAATGTGCATTCACACAATACTGTTTTAATCGTGAATTCGTGATTATTTGGTATGGAAAAAACAAATTCGAACCAATAAACCACAATAATTTAAAAATGATTGGTGAAATACTGAAATAAATTGGGGGTGCTAGTTTGAAAACGTGGGG
>NW_021768976.1:0-1756 GCF_005508785.2 Acyrthosiphon pisum
TTGTTGATGTATAACGCGTTACCTGATGGATATTGTGATATGATTAATTTGTAATTTATTATTAATACCTATTGTCCTATTATAGGTCAATTTTTTTTAATACTATAGATAAATATACCTATAATAGGTATGTCTAATACCTAGACTGACAAACCATCTCCGCTCAGAATCGTTTTTCTTATACAGTGATATTATATCATTGAATCCAAATTTAATACTATACATTATACAGTGACCTTCTCGTAACCTACTGTACAGCAGAGCGACATCCACTCACCCACCTTTTTTTTTTTGTGTCTGTCATCACCTTTTAGGACAGTAAAAATGCTTAGATTTTCTTCAACAATATTTTTTCTGATAGAAAAGTGAATCTAGTTGGTACTTTTGGAGGGAGGGGGGGGGGGTCAAAAGTAAAAATTTCCTGGTAGTTTTCAAAAGCACCGTGAAAAACAAAAAAAAAAAATCAAGGAAAACGGGAATTTTTACGCAAAATCTGTTTTCGAGAAAATTGTTTTTGGTTTTTGGTGCAACTCTTAAACAAACAACCGTTGTTGATGTATAACGCATTATAAATTCCTAATGGATATTGTGATATTCCTGTGTATATTATAGTTGATGTGATAGGTCATTTTTTTTTTTAATTCCATAGATATAAGTAGGTATAAAATATGTCTTATACCTAGACTGACATACCGTCTCCGCTCAGAATCGTTTTTCTTATACAATGATATTATATCATTGAATTCAAATTTAATATCATCGATTATACAGTGACCCACTTGTAATCTACTGTACATCATAGCGACATCCACTTGCCAACCGTTTTTTTATATTTAAATACAAATGTGTAAATTGTAACCCAGAAATAAAATAAAATAAAAATTCTTTTTTTTTGTAATAAGCAATTTTTCATAATATTATGCCACTTTTTCAGTAGGTAAGTACCTAATTCTTAATTTTTAGTTTATAAAACGTCGGTGAAACTGAAGTAATGGTCCATCTTGTCCCAACTAAAACAAATTTTATTTTCAAATGAATTGATTCAATAATTGTTTTATAATTAATAATAATTAATTTTTTTACCACATGTCAACGTACTAATGTGAATTGGCCTACCGCAAGTTGTACAATGTACAATGCCAAAATCATATGAGATTTGAAATAATTGCAGAAATGGCCAAAACCTAAGAAAAAAAAAAAAATGATTTTACGGATTGAAAATGTGTAATATTTAATAGTTAACATGGCATTATACTAAGACAAGTGTAACACTTTAACGATTATATGGAAAAATAATTTATTTTTGTTGTCATTAACTTTTAGTTTAAAAATTACTATGTTAGGTATATATCAATATATCATGTATAGTTTATTATATAAATTCTGTATCCTTAGTCCTTACCCATATTATCTTTGATAATATGTTAACTTAAATGCCTATGTAATGATTATGTGAATACATATTTAGTTAGTAAATATTTATTTTTCTGTTTAAGTAGAATAATATTTATTGCTAATTCAATAAATAAATAAAATTAACTCTTACTTCATAACTACTTGATGATCCATTATAATGGTTTTTAATTCATCATATATTGAATCATGTACATTAGATGTTTCGTTTTTAATATCATCCGTGGCATCTACAATCAAACAAAACAATCACGTTAGTATTTCAATAGTTTAGTAAGTATAAAAAGTATAGCAAATTTTGGAAACAATAGCGTTGTACATGTTTTCTTCAGTCATACTAATT
>NW_021768977.1:0-2920 GCF_005508785.2 Acyrthosiphon pisum
TTCGGTCATTCACGCCAATCGGGACATCAGCGGGACGCAAAGCATATCCTGAACGTCAGTAAGAGTGATTTTTCGGTTACCAATGAACTTTCACTGCCACACGAAGTGGATTCCTGTATGTACAATCAAAAATTGTGTGTTCTAAGATCAGCAATCTTCTGGGCCCGAGTCATGAAATTCCGACAGACCGCGTACTTTGTTGCTCTTTCTGCCTACGTCGATGAGGCGTACAGCAGCCTGCTGTTCACCACGGACAAGAGAGCTCTCTCGGATTGCGAGTACCCTCCAAAGTTAGGCATACACTGTGCCCAACGTTTGTTGACCGTGAAACTGTACATATAGGCACTAAAAGTACGAAAAATCCGAAACGATATAATCCACAAAAATATGATTATTTCTATTTTAAGTTGTACGTCAAATATTTGACAATTCGTACCGGTGCCTGTGACTGATAGTTAATTTATATTAAGTAAATATATTTAATTTATCTTAATATATCTTAATTTATATATATTATATTCACTGTGTGGGCGCGAATCGTCACTCGTTTTATATCATTTAGCATATTATTATATGGACGCCCGGGAATTGGGCCACAATCAACCTTTTTTCAAAAATGTAGACGGTAATTGGGCCACTACAGTTTTACGTTTATAACAGGAAGACCCGGTGATTGGGCCACTAAATAAATATGCCATATATAAACTGCTTATTACAAATTTAATTTTCCTATGTTCGTTAAAATCTATTTATGTTGACGGCACTTTCGAATACTGTGCAAAGCAATTGTATCAATTACTTTCTATTCGTGGTGATAAAGATAATTCATATTATGTTCATTTAGTATTTGGTCTGCTTCAAGACAAGCAAAAAGATATTTATATTAAAACATTAAAATCAATATTATCCTTTATTGATCTGATCATGGTTTACAATTTAAGCTAACAAAATTTACTGTCGATTTAAGGACTTCGCAAGAAGGAATTATGCATAAGTATATCTGTTAGCATGTAAATTATAGGATGTAGATTTTACGTTGCTCAATCATGGTGGCCAAAATGCAGAATGTAGGCTTAGGTAAAGAATATAAAGCTAATGCTTCTGAAATAGGTAAATGGCTAGGAAATATATTTGGAATTCCATTTTGACATTCAGAAGAATTAGGTAACTGCGTTGTAAGGGACTTTGTAAGTGATATATGCCACAGAACAATAAATTAACAACATTTTCCGATTTTATTTTTAACACTTGTATTTGTGACTATGCTATTTCCTCCCCCCTCTATCGCGTATTATTATGTATTAGAAAAAAAATAATTAGTTAATAAACGTTATATATTAGTATATTTTTATGCTACACATTTATGGTCATATCTCCGGGTACACTTTAAAAATATAGGTTTAATTTGTGGCCCAATCTCCAGGTAGTAAAATGTAAATAAATATTTTATACGTGGCTCGTATATGTGGCTCGATTACCGACCGCCCTTTGATATAATACTTAGGGGCTAATCGCCAACATTTCCTCATTTCAAATTGTGGGCGTGAATCGCCGTAATTGTATTGTACATTATAATTGTGCGCTAATCGCCGATGTATTGTTGGATTTTCGTGTGCTGAAATCGTCGCGAGCATTACTTATTATTTTGCCACAGGCGCGATTCACCAATTTTATTATTATAAAATTGTGTGTCGATTTGTTTATACAGGCACAGGTAGCATCTGGCCAGCCGTGCACCGACAATAACTTGTGAGTTCTACATTATTTTTCTTATTATTTTTTTTATATTTTTGGACCAGGAGGGCTACGCATAATATACTGTTATATTTATATTACGGCTCCAATAGGTGCATTGTATTATTTTTATTCTGTTGGGCCAGGAGAGCAATTTAATACTATTCTACTCTGGTTTGGCCACAAGGGCCGTACATATAATATTATTCTATTTTATAATTTTGTGTTGTTGTGTAGCTTATACACATATTGTTCATACCAGTAGTACAGCGATTTGATTATCGTTTATAAGCTTGTACTTTTTTATTAATATTTTAAGTATTTTGGTGACCGGGCTATCACGTCCTATAATTGTACGTACCCGGAGCTCACACATAATATAATTCGTGGAACTGAAGGGTATGTGGAACGTAGAATTAGAGTGAGAGGACTTTAAAGTCAATTAGTGAAAGTACAGCTAGGAAAATTGACATCCGGAAAGATTATAAACGTAAACCGTCAAATGGCCGCAAGAAAAGTCCAACACGAATTTTGGTCGGAAACGCTTTTATTAATACTTATAAGAACAAGCATAAAACAATGGGCATGCCCGTGTTACAGTCGTCATAAAAAGACGCATATAGGAGATTGATGGGGGGGACTAATTTTTTTTTGGTGAAGGGATTTCTATAGCCTCCCCCCACAAGAAAAAAAAACTTATGATTTCACTACAATAATTTAAAAGCATCATACGAGTATCAAGTATAAACCTGAGCTACAGCTCCCCCAAATTTTAAACACTATTTACGCCTATACCATCATTATATTTTATTATAATGTTCCTGCCGAACACTGCAGCAGCAACTGCCGCCCTCTCGTGACGACGACTTTTACTACAGCTGTAATCAAATTATTATAATTGTGTCTCAGCACATTCGCTTCATTGACTTCGTGTATTTTAATAAATTACTATACTAAATTGTAATTATTTTTATTATTATATTATTACCTACCAATGATGTGTAAAATATTTTTATATTTGTAAATTACCTTCAGTAGTATAATTGAACCATATACATATTATGGGTTGATTATGATTTTTACCATGAGTGATAATTATAATACTACAAACAAATTGTGAAACATTATCCATTAAAAATAAATATAAATTTTATAAAAGTTAGTATATTTGTGAAGTTAAATTTTT
>NW_021768978.1:0-1161 GCF_005508785.2 Acyrthosiphon pisum
CGTTTTAATTTTTAAAATTCTGAAATTATCTTTTGAGATAGTTATCAATATTTTTTAATATGCTATCAAAGTAACACAACGGACAATTTTGATACCTATATTTCTTAATGTGATATCAAAGTAACCCCATTTTATGAAAAAAAATTTAATTATCATGGTACTCTGGTGAATAAAAATATATGGGTATCAAAGTTACCCCGCGAAATCAAAGTTAGGTACCCCATTCTAATTAAAAATTTAAAGCTAATATAATGCAGTTAGTTATAGTATTAGGATTAAGGGGGTGTGGCCGGTGTGGGGGACAAAGCCCCCCATGGACATGTGTAACATAAAATATTCCAGCACCCCCTAAATTCACACCCAATGTGCGCCTATGGATATCACAGATAAACACTAGTAAAATAGATTCTAAAGCACAGATAGATTAAGTAAATTTATGATGTGTCGTGATGCTATGGAGGTGTAACGGTCAGGTAGCTTAAATAGGAACAATGACAGAGCATCGAGAGAAGTCTCAATTTATAAACGAGTGAAACTTGTATTCAAGTAGACGCAATGGCGTACTCAGCTCTCTTGTTAGGAGGGGGGGTACAAAATTCATAGGGGGGGTATGCATTTTTTACTATTCTCAGACACTTATATAGCTGCAAATGTACTTGCATTGCTTTATCATGTATTTTATATGGAAAAATAAGCCAAAAATCGGGGTGCGTGACACCTTCCCCCGCGAATACGCCCATGAATAGACGATTGATTTTTCTATTCTAAAAACTATTATAAAGCATACTAATGTAATTTGCATTATAGGTATACTTTACTTACACCATACCTCAGTTACATAGGTAAGAGCTGAAGCCGGATACGTTACAACAGTACTTACCTACAAATACCATTTGTAATTCGTATGTTATTTTTGCATTATCTTTGTACTTTAAATATGACGATTCCTTCGTTAAATCGTTACTGTCGTTTTTATCATTATTATTAATTGTATGTTTCGGTAGGTCCCGACTACCCCGCACAAACCGTGAAGCCACCTATATTTTCACACAAAAAATCACCATATTTGCCAATATAGTTCCATCTAAAATCTTACTCCTTCTTAAATTCATACATAAAATACCAATCCAGAGCTATTCCACTCACCCGCGAGCATCGATC
>NW_021768979.1:0-931 GCF_005508785.2 Acyrthosiphon pisum
ATGTAACCATGGAACTAAGATAACAAAGAACAATATGACGTATAAAATAAATAGCAGCTGTTCAGAAAAAGGATGATTTACCTAATCGCGAATCAGCCTAATCAGTAATCAGCCGTTACCGAAGGTATGTAGTGGGGATTACAAGGGAGTATGCGACAATTAGTGACAGTAATGGTCCAATTACTTATAAAATAACATTGTTGCAGTGAGTTATTAAAGGTATTTTTATTATAGATAGTAGGTACAAATGTACAATGATTATTACCATTATACTTTAGGGTCGAACGATATCGAATTTATTACTTATGACTTCTGGTCTTTATAAACGATAAGCATTATTATGGCAATCACCTGCAGTGGATCGAACGTCGCGACACCCTACCAAATGTGCATTATACTTTACTTAAATAAACAGGCACAACTTAAGCTTAGGTACTGTACTTCATGATTTTATTTGAAAAGTGAAATTTCTTTTACCCCGGGGCATAAAAATCATAATTTCTATGGTATCTGCTGACGAGGTATAAAATATCTACGCTGCACTAATACCACCCAAAACCAGCAAACTTGGAAGAGCTATATCTCGTCTACGGATTAACAAAATATGAAAATTTTAACGTTATAATTCATAAAAAAAAATAGTTTTATTATTTTATAAGATTTTTATTATGGGTTGCCATTTGAAAATCAAAAGTTGATAATAGTTTGACCAATAAATATAAGGGTGAAAAAAATTAAAGTTTTATACAAATGTAGAAAAGTATGTAACTAAAATTTTTAGAAAAAAAATTTGGTAAAAAGTTTATACTTTCAGAAATAATGAGTGTTCTTCAATAAAAAATCACCCTGTATTATAAGACACAGAAAACACACAGGTGATATCTCCATTTGATCTAAATTATATATTATTATTATTATCATACTATTATTT
>NW_021768980.1:0-1387 GCF_005508785.2 Acyrthosiphon pisum
ATGCGTTTTATAGTTTCTTAGAAAAAATGAACGATTTGAATTTAAATTGTGCACCAAATATAATTTATGCCGACTTTGAACAGCTATACACTCAGCAGTTTCGGATATTTTTCCTGATGTTATACGCAAAGGCTGTAGATTTCACCTAGGACAATCAATCTGGAGAAAAATTCAAAGTCTTGGTTTGTCTACAGTTTTTAAAAATAAATCTGAAGTTGGAAAATTTTTGAAATTATTCTTTGGTCTTTCATTTTTAAAACCCGATGAGGTTAATAAATGTTTTTGTGAAGACCTAATGGCTATAAGACCTAACGTTGAAAGAGTTGACAATTTTTTTAATTACTCTGAAAAAAATTATATTTTGCTGGACAGTAAATTTCAACCATCAATATGGCCCGAATATTCTTAAACTCGTTAATGCGTACCACCAACGCATGTGAATCGTTTCACTCGAAATTAAATGGCATGTTTTATTCATCATACCCTAACATTTTCCAATTTGTTTAAGTATTGAAAAATGTTCAAACTGACATTTATATTAAAATACGAAGTTCAAATTTAATAAACAAACGAAGAGAGGATGTAGAGAATTTATTAAAAAAAACTATGACTGAATTTGAAAATAAAAATATAACACGTCTTGACTTCGTTGAAAATTGGCAAACATAAATTTACCAATACATAAATGATATATATATATACAACTATAAGTTTTAACCTCATCATTTTACAAAATCAGCATTAAATTTTAAAACAATAATAAATAATTTATAATATACGATTACAAACTTTGAACATACCATAATTTTAACCACACCATTTATACAAATGACAGTCCTCAGTCTGTAAAAGTGGGAAGGGAAATATGTATAATATTCGCCAATTAATCAATTATTAACCGGGACGCAACTCGTACATGTCGCGAAAAAATCGCGGACTCAACTCGGATGTGTCGTGCAAAAACAACGGACGCAACTCGGATATCGCGATTTATATTTTTGTATTCTGTGACGCAATTCGTATGCAGCCCTATATACATAATGCATATACATAAGTAATAACACAGTAACACACCATATAATAAATAATACCTGTGTCCTATACCTATATATTATAAGACAAAAAGACATAAAATAAAAGGTATATAGTCAGCGGGTAGGTACATATTATTAAGTTGTATTATATTGTTAAGTTGTATTGTAAAATAATAATTAAAAAAATGATTACATATGAAAAAAAATCTATGTATAATAGATATACAATTAATGAAATATGGTAGTTGAATATATATAATAATATAAAGAGAAAAGATCGTACATTTGTAAAAATTACGTAAAAAAATCGAAAAAAAAATGCAAAAAAATTCGAGTCCCGGGCGGCCGTGTAA
>NW_021768980.1:3419-5308 GCF_005508785.2 Acyrthosiphon pisum
TAATAATATAGTAAGGATAATAATTAATAGCATTAATATCAGAGGTTTACCAACGACAATCTATACCGGAGATATAATATAGAATTTCCGATCAGTGTAATAACATCATTTAACGGATCGGTTGTGTTTAAACACATATTATTATTATTTTGAATTTTCTTAAAACTTTTATTTTTCTTAGTATTTAAAATGGTTGATTTAAAATTTTATGAAAAATTTAATACTCTTCTGAGTGAAAAAAATTCGAATAATGTATTTTTAAGCAAAGTAAAATATAACCAAGTATTAACAGAAGTCAAACGGTTAAAAAGTGGAGCAAAATTAAAACCAAATGATTATAAATTATTGAAGCGCTATGATATAATGAATGTAATTAATATTGATAAATTAATTGTTCCGGTAACTGATCCAAATACTATCAAATATTATGTTTATAATGAAGAGTTGTATAACATAATTCATGACGTCCATTTGCAAACTGGACATGGAGGTAGAAACCGGATGGAACATGAACTGAACGCAAAATATAAAAACATTACTAGGGAATGTTTAATGATATATTTAAATCTATGTGAATTGTGTCAGAGAAAAGGTAAAACTGTGAAAAAAGGGCTAGTTGTTAAACCAATAATTTCTTCAGAAATGAATTCTCGTTGTCAAGTAGATTTGATTGACATGCAAGCTCAACCTGATGGAAATTATCGATTTATTTTAGTTTACCAAGATCACTTAACGAAGTATGTTTTACTTAAACCATTAACACACAAACGTGCAGAGGAAGTTGCCTATATATTACTTGATATTTTTACTACATTTGGAGCTCCGTGTATCTTACAAAGTGATAATGGTAGAGAATTTGTTAACAAGGTTATTGAAGAGTTATGTAGTATGTGGGAAGAACTGAAAATCGTACATGGAAAGCCACGGCATTCACAAAGCCAGGGCTCCGTTGAAAGGGCTAACCAGGACGTAGAAAATATGCTTGCCACCTGGTTAACAGATAACAAAACAAATAAATGGAGCGAGGGACTTAAATTCGTTCAATTTATGAAAAATAGAAGTTTATATCACGGAATTAAGTGTTCTCCTTATGAGGCTATGTTTGGTACACGTGCAAAAATAGGCCTGAAATCTACTTCTCTACCAGAAAGTATCATACATAAACTCAAATCTGATGAAGATTTAGAAACTGCACTGAATTCTATAAAGACCACATATGAAATAAATGCTGAGAAACACATTGAAAAAAAATCTATTGATACGTCTTATGAAGAAATTATCGATATTGACGAAGAACCAGCTGATATTATACAATCAAGAAAGGAAACGATAGAAAAAAAAAAAAGTGAATCGTTGCATAATTTGAATGTTCAAGCTTCAAAAATGAAGACTAACTCAGAAAGTCGACTTCGTGAAGGCAAAATTGGCGAAAGCGTTAAAATTAGAATACCTGATGTTGATAAAGCACGGAGTGATCTGCGATCCATTTTAGGAGTCATTTTGTCTGGTAATTTTTATAATGAATTATATACCTATAGGTATATTTTTATTTTTTATCATGTTATAACTAAAACCTGATTTTTTTTCAGTAAAAAACAATAATTATGAAATTGGTACCACTGAAGGTAAACTTCAACAACTTTATGCTAGAAATCAATTTGAAATATGCAAAGAGTCATTTGTCCAGATTGAAACAGTACCAACAACACCTCCGATATCATTAAGAGAAGCAGCTAGAAAATTTTCTAATCTTGGCGGTCAAGGATATGACCGGTGTAACTGTACACAGCAATGCAAGACAAATAAATGTAAGTGTAGGGCCACAGGTAAACTATGTACTTCTAAATGTCACGATAGCTTAAGTTGCCATAATAAATAAAAAAAATTTT
>NW_021768981.1:0-2120 GCF_005508785.2 Acyrthosiphon pisum
GATGGAGAATAACCGCGCCAGCGCCCCTCGCCAGGTTTATAACGGCCCCCAGCCGAGATCGTGGGGGAAGCCGGGACGCGACGCGAAGTCCGTCGTCCCGGGGCTTCGCCCCGGCGACCGCCGGGCACGGCGACGATGGCCGGCCGCGGCGGGAATGTTCTGGCTTCGAGAGCTCGTAACTTGCGAAACGGTAACGGGAGTCGTCATCGGTTTCCGAGAAAAACGATTTGCGCGTCGGAGGCCCACCGGGAGGAGGACCTGCGACGCCGGTTGAGTTTTGCCACTCGGCGTGCGAGATGGGTCGGTCGCCGAAACTTGGACGGATACCATCGACGGGCGCACTGGATGCTGATACCATTCCGGAGAGTGGCACAGACCGGTGCGCGGCGATGGACGCGTCGGCTTCGGCGTCGCCCGTGGCTTTGCTGTCGTGCGTGATTGGCGATCGGACGCCGGCGAATCGCCGACGACCAAGCCGCTCACAAATTTACAAAATCTCGAGTTTCATATAGTGCGACGGGGGTGTGCACGCGTAGTGGTAATGCCGTCGCGGTGCGTAGCGGTTAGGCCAAAAACGAAAAATCCGTCCATCACCGTGCGTAGCGGTAAGGCCGAAAATCAAAAATCCGTCTATCACCGTGCGTAGCGGCACGGCGGCTGATCTCCAATTATCGAGTTGAATGTTGCGGACACCGATATCCGATAGAACTCGTTAAGTACGACGAGATCACCTCTCGGTGTCGTCGGGGTAATCGTAACCGTTCCCGAGTTATTGCGCTCGGAAAAACGACGTTCGAAAAGTTGAAATCGAAATCGGTTCGACGAACGTCGCCGGGGCTGCCGCCATGCGCACTACCCGGGTACCGACGAATAACCGCGAACGTCGACCGAAAAAAAAAATCGTTTTTTTCACGCACGGTGATTCCAGTCTGTGGCACCCGAATCCGCTCCGGGGACGCCGCCGCCGTCCGACCGGCACTCTGCCCGTCGGTCGTCGACGCGCCCGCGTGACTATCGAATACCCGGTACCGGGGCTCCGAGACCCCGTAACGTGTTCGGCGCACGCCACCGACGACCGCCCGCGGTATACCGTCCGCTGCCGAAATCATTTTTTTTTTTCACCTCGAACACCGCCCGTCGAACGCCGACCAATTTATCCTAAGTCCATGCACGGCACAGTGGCACCCGAATCCGCTCCGGGGACGCCGCCGCCGTCCGACCGGCACTCTGCCCGTCGGTCGTCGACGCGCCCGCGTGACTATCGAATACCCGGTACCGGGGCTCCGAGACCCCGTAACGTGTTCGGCGCACGCCACCGACGACCGCCCGCGGTGTACCGTCCGCTGCCGAAATCATTTTTTTTTTTCACCTCGAACACCGCCCGTCGAACGCCGACCAATTTATCCTAAGTCCATGCACGGCACAGTGGCACCCGAATCCGCTCCGGGGAAGCCGCCGCCGTCCGACCGGCACTCTGCCCGTCGGTCGTCGACGCGCCCGCGTGACTATCGAATACCCGGTACCGGGGCTCCGAGACCCCGTAACGTGTTCGGCGCACGCCACCGACGACCGCCCGCGGTGTACCGTCCGCTGCCGAATTCAAAAAAAAAAAAATTACCACCATTGTGCGTAGCGGTACGGCATGTGAATTTTAAAATTAAAAACCTCGTCCGAGCGTCGGCCGTCGGTCAGAAAATTCTTCTCGAGGCACACCAATGTCAACGCGTAGTGGCACGGTAGCCGAATTTAAAAAAAAAAATTACCACCACCGTGCGTAGCGGTACGGCATGAGGAGTTGAAAAAAATGATTATCACCGTGCGTAGTGGTACGGCATGTGAATTTTAAAATTAAAAACCTCGTCCGAGCGTCGGCCGTCGGTCAGAAAATTCGTCTCGAGGCACACCAATGTCAACGCGTAGTGGTACGGCAGCCGAATTTTTAAAAAAAAATTACAATCACCGTGCGTAGTGGGACGGCAGCCGAATTTAAAAAAAAAAATTACCATCACCGTGCGTAGTGGCACGGCATGAGGAGTTGAAAAAAATTAATATCACCGTGCGTAGTGGTACGGCATGTGAATATTACAATTAAGAACCTCGCCCGAGCGAAGGCCGTCGGT
>NW_021768981.1:4297-5037 GCF_005508785.2 Acyrthosiphon pisum
GGACGCCTTTCGCGGTACGCGGCGCCGGAGCGCCACGCACCGATCATGCGCGCCCGACGCGTGGAACGCGACCGGTGGGCCGATCCGTTCACGCATCGGTCACTGGGGGTCCTGTCCAACCGACAAGACGAACCCCCGAGGCAAAGGGCAGTCTTAACAGATCGCAGCGTGGTAACTGCTCTGCCGAGTACAACACCCAGCCCGGTACTTAAGTCGTCTGCAGACGATTCCGAAAACCCACACCGTTTGCCGCGGGATCACCGCGTTCACCGTTGATGCACGGCCAGCGGGCCCGAGAGCCCGCGCGGCCGAGAATCCGGCTCGTCGTGGACCCGAAGGTCCGTGCTTTGACGCCTTCCCGATGTATACTGGGTTCTCCTCCGCCGTACGGACGATCGTTTTCCCGAGACCGGCCCGAAAGCCGGCCCGGCTGTTTTCTCCAGAGTGGATACGGCCTTAGAGGCGTTCAGGCGTAATCCAACGGATGGTAGCCTCGCACCAACGCCCGCTCGGGCGAGTGCCGAACCAAATGTCCGAACCTGCCGTTCCTCTCGTACTGGGCAGGATTACTATCGTAACGACTGCCGCCGTAAAGGCGGTTTCGATCGCGTGCGACCTTGCATCAGTAGGGTAAAACTAACCTGTCTCACGACGGTCTAAACCCAGCTCACGTTCCCTTAAGCGGGTGAACAATCCGACTGCTTGGCGAATTTTGCTTCGCAATGATAGGAAGAGCCGAC
>NW_021768981.1:5087-8213 GCF_005508785.2 Acyrthosiphon pisum
GAATAACGCGCGTCCACTCCGAAAGACCTCAATGCGACCGTTCAATCGGTAGTAGCGACGGGCCGGTGTGTACAAAGGGCAGGGACGTAATCAACGCGAGCTGATGACTCGCGCTTACTGGGAATTCCTCGTTCACGTGGAAAAATTGCAAGCCACGATCCCTAAGCACGAAGGAGGTTCAGCGGGTTACCCGGAAGCCTGTCGGCCCAGGATTGTTAAACACGCTGATTCCTTCAGTGTAGCGCGCGTGCGGCCCAGAACATCTAAGGGCATCACAGACCTGTTATCGCTCAGTCTCGTGCGGCTATGTTCGTCCGCCGCCTGTCCCTCTAAGAAGAGTTTAAGCTCCTGGGAGCCGGCGGTAGCCCTAGTAACGTATCGTGATCCGCCGGCGACGGCCGCGAACACGGCGCGCTTCACCACGGAGCCCGACGCACGACGGACGCAGGCCGACCGGAGGTTGCCCCCCGGCCGACATACGCCCGCCGAACGCCGGGACGCGGATGGCGCGGCCGCGCCCGACGACCGCCGTGGACGACGGGCGAACGCGTTCGGGGATACCGGGCCGAGCCGACGGGTACGCGAACACTGACGGCCGAAACCGCCAGCGCCGCGCACACGCCGACCCGGGTTTACCCGCCTAGTTAGCAGGACAGAGTCTCGTTCGTTATCGGAATTAACCAGACAGATCGCTCCACCAACTAAGAACGGCCATGCACCACCACCCACCGAATCAAGAAAGAGCTCTCAATCTGTCAATCTTTCCGGTGTCCGGGCCTGGTGAGGTTTCCCGTGTTGAGTCAAATTAAGCCGCAGGCTCCACTCCTGGTGGTGCCCTTCCGTCAATTCCTTTAAGTTTCAACTTTGCAATCATACTTCCCCCGGAACCGAAAAGCTTCGGTTTCCCGGAAGCTGCCCGCCGGGTCGTTAATGAAACGCCGGCGGATCGCTAGCTGGCATCGTTTACAGTTAGAACTAGGGCGGTATCTGATCGCCTTCGAACCTCTAACTTTCGTTCTTGATCATACGAGAACGTACTTGGCAAATGCTTTCGCGTCAGTTCGTCTCGAGACGATCCAAGAATTTCACCTCTAACGTCTCGGTACGAATGCCCCCGCCCGTCTCTGTTGATCATTACCTCCGGTCCCGAAAACCGGCCCGGCGGGACGCGCGGGCGACTGGCGCCCGCGGCCCGGCGGCCCGCGCACGGAAACGCCCCGGAGGGCGATTTCGCGCGCCCGCGAAGGGCGGAGATGCGCGGGACCGAGGTCTTGTTCCATTATTCCATGCGACCAGTATTCAGGGCCTTTTGACGAGACGGCCGTGAAGCCGCCCCGCCAGATTCGAGCCTGCTTTGAGCACTCTAATTTGTTCAAAGTAAACGTGTCGGCCCGCCGACGGCACTCGAGTGAAGAGCACCGCGCAGCAAGATTGGAGTAGGCGGCCGCCGTCGTCGAACACCGACGGCCGCGCGACGCGTGGCCGCGCGGCGCGCCGGAAGCACGAGACACGTGTCCGCCTGCCGACAATACGTCCGGCCGACGTGCCGGTAACTAACACCCCGAGACGGCTGACGAGCGCGACGGCGACCGCGCCGACGGGACACGTGGTCCCGCGACACGGCCGGCCGCGACACGACGGACCGCCAGGGTGGTCCGGCACCGTCCAGACACAGATCCGACTACGAGCTTTTTAACCGCAACAACTTTAATATACGCTATTGGAGCTGGAATTACCGCGGCTGCTGGCACCAGACTTGCCCTCCAATTGATCCTCGTTTAAAGGTTTTAAAGTGTTCTCATTCCGATTACGGGGCCTCGGATGAGTCCCGTATCGTTATTTTTCGTCACTACCTCCCCGTTCCGGGAGTGGGTAATTTGCGCGCCTGCTGCCTTCCTTGGATGTGGTAGCCGTTTCTCAGGCTCCCTCTCCGGAATCGAACCCTGATTCCCCGTTACCCGTTACCACCATGGTAGGCATGGAACCTACCATCGACAGTTGATAAGGCAGACATTTGAAAGATGCGTCGCCGGTACGGAGACCGTGCGATCAGCTCGAAGTTATTCAGAGTCACCAGGTCTTTGCGCGGGCCGCGATCGGGACGCGCACGAAGCGCGCCGCGACGGGCCGGTTTTGATCTAATAAAAGCGTTCCTCCCGCGAGCGACGCCCGAGGGCGCCGCGACGGTCGGAACTCTGTCGGCATGTATTAGCTCTAGAATTACCACAGTTATCCAAGTAACTTGGGGTACGATCTAAGGAACCACAACTGATTTAATGAGCCTTTCGCGGTTTCACCTTAATGCGGCTTGCACTGAGACATGCATGGCTTAATCTTTGAGACAAGCATATGACTACTGGCAGGATCAACCAGGGATCTCGGTTTTACAACAACTGCGGCCCGCGACGGCTCCGCGACGACGCCGCCGCCGACATAGGGCGGCGACGGCGACGGCGCGGACACTCGTCGCGGGACGCGTGCGTCCGAGCGCCGGTCCGCCCGTGCGGGCGAACCGACGCCAAGGAAGGTCGGACGAACGTGACCGGTGTACGGTCACGGCGCCCGACCGACCGCGGTTCGTGTGGGATACGAGCGCGGACGGGCGCCCGTGACCCGCGCGCTTCGGTCGACGCGAGCGCCGAGCGCCGAGCCCGCAGAACGCGGGGCGGCGGTCGGCTGCGGTGACCAAGCGAGCGGGGAGAGCGCGCCCGGCGCGACGTGACCCGTGCGTTGGCGAGAGCGGGATTGGCGCGTACTCCGTCCGTTTCGAGCGGATGGAGAATAACCGCGCCAGCGCCCCTCGCCAGGTTTATAACGGCCCCCAGCCGAGATCGTGGGGGAAGCCGGGACGCGACGCGAAGTCCGTCGTCCCGGGGCTTCGCCCCGGCGACCGCCGGGCACGGCGACGATGGCCGGCCGCGGCGGGAATGTTCTGGCTTCGAGAGCTCGTAACTTGCGAAACGGTAACGGGAGTCGTCATCGGTTTCCGAGAAAAACGATTTGCGCGACGGAGGCCCACCGGGAGGAGGACCTGCGACGCCGGTTGAGTTTTGCCACTCGGCGTGCGAGATGGGTCGGTCGCCGAAACTTGGAACGGATACCATCGACGGGCGCACTGGATGCTGA
>NW_021768981.1:8852-10879 GCF_005508785.2 Acyrthosiphon pisum
CCCGGTACCCGAGGCTCCGAGACCCCGTAACGTGTTCGGCGCACGCCACCGACGACCGCCCGCGGTATACCGTCCGCTGCCGAAATCATTTTTTTTTTTCACCTCGAACACCGCCCGTCGAACGCCGACCAATTTATCTAAGTCCATGCACGGCACAGTGGCACCCGAATCCGCTCCGGGGACGCCGCCGCCGTCCGACCGGCACTCTGCCCGTCGGTCGTCGACGCGCCCGCGTGACTATCGAATACCCGGTACCGGGGCTCCGAGACCCCGTAACGTGTTCGGCGCACGCCACCGACGACCGCCCGCGGTGTACCGTCCGCTGCCGAAATCATTTTTTTTTTTCACCTCGAACACCGCCCGTCGAACGCCGACCAATTTATCCTAAGTCCATGCACGGCACAGTGGCACCCGAATCCGCTCCGGGGAAGCCGCCGCCGTCCGACCGGCACTCTGCCCGTCGGTCGTCGACGCGCCCGCGTGACTATCGAATACCCGGTACCGGGGCTCCGAGACCCCGTAACGTGTTCGGCGCACGCCACCGACGACCGCCCGCGGTATACCGTCCGCTGCCGCAATCATTTTTTTTTTCACCTCGAACACCGCCCTTCGAACGCCGACCAATTTATCCTAAGTCCATGCACGGCACAGTGGCACCCGAATCCGCTCCGGGGAAGCCGCCGCCGTCCGACCGGCACTCTGCCCGTCGGTCGTCGACGCGCCCGCGTGACTATCGAATACCCGGTACCGGGGCTCCGAGACCCCGTAACGTGTTCGGCGCACGCCACCGACGACCGCCCGCGGTGTACCGTCCGCTGCCGAAATCATTTTTTTTTTTCACCTCGAACACCGCCCGTCGAACGCCGACCAATTTATCCTAAGTCCATGCACGGCACAGTGGCACCCGAATCCGCTCCGGGGAAGCCGCCGCCGTCCGACCGGCACTCTGCCCGTCGGTCGTCGACGCGCCCGCGTGACTATCGAATACCCGGTACCGGGGCTCCGAGACCCCGTAACGTGTTCGGCGCACGCCACCGACGACCGCCCGCGGTGTACCGTCCGCTGCCGAAATCATTTTTTTTTTTCACCTCGAACACCGCCCGTCGAACGCCGACCAATTTATCCTAAGTCCATGCACGGCACAGTGGCACCCGAATCCGCTCCGGGGAAGCCGCCGCCGTCCGACCGGCACTCTGCCCGTCGGTCGTCGACGCGCCCGCGTGACTATCGAATACCCGGTACCGGGGCTCCGAGACCCCGTAACGTGTTCGGCGCACGCCACCGACGACCGCCCGCGGTGTACCGTCCGCTGCCGAAATCATTTTTTTTTTTCACCTCGAACACCGCCCGTCGAACGCCGACCAATTTATCCTAAGTCCATGCACGGCACAGTGGCACCCGAATCCGCTCCGGGGAAGCCGCCGCCGTCCGACCGGCACTCTGCCCGTCGGTCGTCGACGCGCCCGCGTGACTATCGAATACCCGGTACCGGGGCTCCGAGACCCCGTAACGTGTTCGGCGCACGCCACCGACGACCGCCCGCGGTGTACCGTCCGCTGCCGAAATCATTTTTTTTTTTCACCTCGAACACCGCCCGTCGAACGCCGACCAATTTATCCTAAGTCCATGCACGGCACAGTGGCACCCGAATCCGCTCCGGGGAAGCCGCCGCCGTCCGACCGGCACTCTGCCCGTCGGTCGTCGACGCGCCCGCGTGACTATCGAATACCCGGTACCGGGGCTCCGACACCCCGTAACGTGTTCGGCGCACGCCACCGACGACCGCCCGCGGTGTACCGTCCGCTGCCGAAATCATTTTTTTTTTTCACCACGAACACCGCCCGTCGAACGCCGACCAATTTATCCTAAGTCCATGCACGGCACAGTGGCACCCGAATCCGCTCCGGGGAAGCCGCCGCCGTCCGACCGGCACTCTGCCCGTCGGTCGTCGACGCGCCCGCGTGACTATCGAATACCCGGTACCGGGGC
The DNA here is from genome assembly GCF_005508785.2 of Acyrthosiphon pisum. Classification (NCBI taxonomy): domain Eukaryota; kingdom Metazoa; phylum Arthropoda; class Insecta; order Hemiptera; family Aphididae; genus Acyrthosiphon; species Acyrthosiphon pisum. The sequence continues at coordinate 10,842 of NW_021768981.1, forward strand.
TCCGAGACCCCGGGCCGCGTTCCGCGGTCGCCCGGGAC
>NW_021768982.1:0-845 GCF_005508785.2 Acyrthosiphon pisum
ATAATATGTTATTCTAATGTAATGCAAGCATTGCATCTACGTTATTATTCAAGCTTTAATCTAATGTTTTCTAATACTAATGGTTTCTAATACTAAGGATTTCTAATACTAAGGGTTTCTAATACTAAGGCGCCTTATTCTAATATATTTCCCTACTCGAAATAATATTCAATCTATTCCAAATTCTCTTCACTATATTTTCAAATACCTCGATTAATCAACCCTATTTTTCATCACTTATATATCCTCATAAATCAAATTATATCATCATATTTTATATCATCAACTCTATTCACTTATATCATCAAAATTATTCATCATTATATATCATCAAATTCTATTCACTTATATCATCAAAATTATTCATCATTATATATCATCAAATTCTATTCACTTATATCATCAAAATTATTCATCATTATATATCCCCAAAAATATCAACTTGTATTCATATATCATCAAAAATCTATTCATTCATCAATTATATTCATTATATCTGTGCGCGCACTATTCAAAAATCATCATTATATATCAATATCAAAAAAAAAGGACTTATATTTTGCCTATAAAAATCTCAACTCATTAATTCATAATATTCATTCAACACAAAAAGGACTTAATATCTGCCTAGAAAAAAAAAGGTATAAGGTCTTAATATCCGCCTTAGAAAAAAAAAACTAAAAGGTCTTAATATCCGCCTTGGTAAAAAAACCTATTACTTTTTATATATACCCACAAAGATATATATCATTCCCCCTAAGAAAATCTATTGTTAATATGTTTTATTACACCCCTGTATTCTTATAAAATTTAAATATTATTTTTTAAACGAAAATTGTTAATTT
>NW_021768983.1:0-808 GCF_005508785.2 Acyrthosiphon pisum
TTACAGCGACTCACTGGTCACTTGTGACTTATTGTACAGCGGAGAGTCACCCATTTGCCCGCTCTCATCCCAAAGCAGTGGTGACGGGAACTTAATGTAGATATACTTTATAACTACTAACTAGCCTAAATTTATACATCCAATAACTACGACCTTTTATTCATTTTTTTTTTAAGAAATTTATACCTTATTGGATATTACTAGGATTGCTAATTTTTTTACTTTCCGTTATTTTTCATGATCAGTATTGTTAATAGTCGTCAACCTGTAAATCAATTTAGATTTAGTATATGTTTTATATTATAAATATAATATAATAAAATTGTATGTATTTAACTGATAGAAAAAATGTACACTTAAATGTGACAATGAATGATAAGAGTCAAATAAGATTAAAAGAGATCTTGTCTTTTCAACTAATTTAACATATAAATCTTATAATAATTTTTAATATTAAGTAATTATACAGTATAAACCAAAAATTCACAATTTACAGTTGTCGTTTCTTTGACAGGTATTGGTTTTTTTTTTAAGTCGTCAAACAACTCCCAGTTTCGGCCATATCTTTTTGTGTATGCCGTATAGTGTCCCACTGAGCTTCTTAAACCACCTTTTCCTTTGTAAAAACATAGTACACCCCTCAGTTCATAATTTTTCGTACTGTGTGTAAGTATTTGAGGAATATCACACAGTTTCAATTTCATTAGTGTAGCAGCTTCACTGCTTCACTGACTTGAAATCATGTCTTCTCCTAAAATTAAAAATGTTAAAAAAAAGTTAATTGTGTACCATGATAAATATATATTTA
>NW_021768984.1:0-1168 GCF_005508785.2 Acyrthosiphon pisum
CAGGATTTGCGTACATAATCAGTATTTCGTATTATTTTTTTTGTTTTCCCAATTACCTTTTAAAGTACTGGAACATGTCTAATTGTCATCGTTCCCCAAGTACAGATTAGATCCAATTGTCTAATACCCCTCAAAGTGGAAGATCAGAACATTTTTTATACTATAAAAAGTGCCTTCAGAGTTCATACACAAGTTGAAGAATAAATATGATTGAAAAATCAATACAGCCATCGCTCTTCTCAGAGTCCAATCTAATGAAGAGAATACAAGAAAATTGACAATCTTGCTAACAATCACCCAAATTATAATTTAAAATACTCATAAAAAATTAATATGGATATCCTCAATTTTTTTTTTTTTTTAATTCTAGTATAATGATAACTTTTGATGAACTTTGTATAAAATGTATAATATTTTTAACAAAACGTAAAAATTGCTACTACATTTATAGAGAAAAAGTCGAAAATGCCCAATGTTCATAAATAGCTTAAAACTAGCCAAACTATTAGGTAAATATTTCAAGGAAGTGTCTTACGTTACCTAATCATTCTTGAGTTATAACATAATCGTTTTTGAAAAATTGCGAAAATATTACAGTTTTCAGTTATAATTTTTATTGTTTTCCCAGTTCTTAAGAAAACTATCTTGATATTTTAGATTCTGAGTGGAACGATGAATGTATTGATTTTACAATGATGTGTGTTTTTTTTTTTTTTTTTTTTTTATTTTTTTTTTCTTCAACAGTACCTTTTCTGATAGGAAAGTGAATCTAGTTGGAACTTTGGGGGATCAAAAGTAACATTTTTCCAATAGTTTTCAAAAGCGCAGTGAAAACCAAAAGAAAAATTAAGGAAAAACGGGAATTCTTACGCAAAATCTGTTTTCGAGAAAATTGATTTGGGATTTTGGTGTAACTTTAAAACGAATGTCTGTAAATACATGCATTTTTCACTGGTTGTTTATATTTCCATTTTCTATTTCATGATAAAATTTTCAAAATATTTTGATTTGTTTTGAGCTGTGTACAGGCAATTTCAGTTTCCAATTTAATTAGTTTTTTTTTTCTATGAATGTCAATAAAACTTTATTTGTTGTGTAAAAATACTTTGAAAATTTAATAAAAGACTTCTACTATATGTGTTACAATGAGATTTTAAAAATATTAAAA